>NC_050079.1:21238406-21365906 GCF_009764565.3 Dermochelys coriacea
TCCTGACTTGGAGGGTTAGGTTACCAACAGAGAGCTCAGTAACCAGATTTTGGAATCTTCAGAGAAACAAACCCCCAATGTTACAAATTCGGAGGAGTTGACCAAATCGAGAAGGAGGAAGGACCATAGACTGACTCCTGGGGGACACATAGAAGAAAGATCTAGTGACAGTATAGACACATCTGTTCTGAGTCACACAAAAGAACGGATAGTAGTGAAACTAGGAGGACTAAGTTTCAGACTTCATGTGTTCCTTGGGAAGTATGTCATTGCACATAGCGTCAACAGCGAGGACAAGAAGAATGAAAAGGGGGTGTCGGGCATATGTGAGGTGAGGTGAACACTGAGCATAGCCAGGGCATTTTCACTATTGTGAGAATGGGTTGAAAGCCACACTAAAAAATCTCAAAATGTAGTTTTTGGAGAAATAGTGAAATATATGTGAAAAGTCACTGCAGGATTTTTGAAGAAAGAAAAAATTGGCAATGGGAAATTAGCTTGTAAAGAGGGAGTGTTTTTTGATGAGGGGAATGGTGAAAGATAGTTGTTTTCTGTGCTATTTGGTACAGTATTCAAAAGGTGAAAAGAATTAGGAGTAGAAGCAGCACTGGTTTTCTTTGCTGAAAATAGTGTGTCAGTAGGACATGTGGAGATCAGAGTGAGTTATGAACTGGAGATGTTTGATTGGCTGATATAAAACTGCATTGGGATCTTTTTCATGGAATAAATCAGTAAATTCCTTGCACTTGAAGGTGGAGGCAGTAACTTCAGTGTTGGAAGGAACAAAGGTCACCAGTACCTTTGGCAGTTATGAATGCAAAATATAGGTTTTTAGCATTCTGGGAAGTGGGCCTATTCTTACATATTAGTATATAAAACTTTTACTACGGCCACATTATATTATAAATACTATTCAAATTTGATGTCTCATGATAGCTACTGATTCAAATTTCCTCTATGGTCTATATACATTTGAATCTCTCTTGTATCCTATACCTTCATTAGCTGTGTTTTCTTGAAGATAACTTATTTGTGAAAATATGTAAGGATAGTTTGTTTGCTTGTTTTATCACTGTTCTTGCATTGATCCTTTATTCTCTGAGATTGAGAGATAAGTATCCAAATGATATTAATTAACAACTGCGGTAGGGCAAGCCTGGCTTTGATCGTCTGAGCATCAATCTTGGTGACAGAGAAATGGTTACATCTTTGAGGAAGCCAAGAACAGTGTCTAAAATGTCTCACTAATATGTCATTATCTCTCCAGTCTTCTGTGTACTACTTTTGGTCACTGTGTGAGTTTATTGTGCCCTGTTGTGCTTTCCTTACTCAAGGCATTATTGCCAAAGTAAGAAGTGCAAAATACTGGCATGCTTGAGAAACTCCAGTTTTCAAGATATCTTGAATTATCTTTGAGTAGCCAAGTTGTTGGTGCTGAAGGGTAACATAAGCAGATCAGAAAAGGAGTACTTGTGGCACCTTAGAGACTAACAAATTTATTAGAGCATAAGCTTTCGTGAGCTACAGCTCACTTCATCGGATGCATTTGGTGGAAAAAACAGAGGAGAGATTTATATACACACACACACACACACACACACAGAGAACATGAAACAATGGGTTTATCATACACACTGTAAGGAGAGTGATCACTTAAGATAAGCCATCACCACAGCAGGGGGGGGAAAGGAGGAAAACCTTTCATGGTGACAAGCAAGGTAGGCTAATTCCAGCAGTTAACAAGAATATCAGAGGAACAGTGGGGGGTGGGGTGGGGGGGAGAAATACCATGGGGAAATAGTTTTACTTTGTGTAATGACTCATCCATTCCCAGTCTCTATTCAAGCCTAAGTTAATTGTATCCAGTTTGCAAATTAATTCCAATTCAGCAGTCTCTCGTTGGAGTCTGTTTTTGAAGCTTTTTTGTTGAAGTATAGCCACTCTTAGGTCTGTGATCGAGTGACCAGAGAGATTGAAGTGTTCTCCAACTGGTTTTTGAATGTTATAATTCTTGACGTCTGATTTGTGTCCATTCATTCTTTTACGTAGAGACTGTCAGTTTGGCCAATGTACATGGCAGAGGGGCATTGCTGGCACATGATGGCATATATCACATTGGTAGATGCGCAGGTGAAGGAGCCTCTGATAGTGTGGCTGATGTGATTAGGCCCTATGATGGTGTCCCCTGAATAGATATGTGGACAGAGTTGGCAACGGGCTTTGTTGCAAGGAGAGGTTCCTGGGTTAGTGGTTCTGTTGTGTGGTGTGTGGTTGCTGGTGAGTATTTGCTTCAGATTGGGGGGCTGTCTGTAAGCAAGGACTAGCCTGTCTCCCAAGATCTGTGAGAGTGATGGGTCGTCCTTCAGGATAGGTTGTAGATCCTTGATGATGCGTTGGAGAGGTTTAGTCCTCCTTTCCCCCCCCTGCTGCTGGTGATGGCTTATCTTAAGTGATCACTCTCCTTACAGTGTGTATGATAAACCCATTGTTTCATGTTCTCTGTGTGTGTATATAAATCTCTCCTCTGTTTTTTCCACCAAATGCATCCGATGAAGTGAGCTGTAGCTCACGAAAGCTTATGCTCTAATAAATTTGTTAGTCTCTAAGGTGCCACAAGTACTCCTTTTCTTTTTGTGAATACAGACTAACACGGCTGCTACTCTGAAACCTGTCATAAGCAAATCAAATATCAAGAGGAAAATCTAAAAATGAAATTTGAAATATATTGCGAAACAGTCCTTTCAAATTTTATTTACAAAAAGCAATATTTATTTGTTAATTTTGTCATCTTGTATTATATCAAATGAAATCGGTATGAGCCATTCTGATTGCTTGATAGCTTACAACAGTTTTATATTTAAGTCTTGGTAAAAATTGAATTCAGCCTTTTGTTAATGGTATGCTGTATAATGTTATCCACTTAAAGAGCTTTGGCTAACATCCTAACATGCTGCTTTCAGGCACTATTTTGAATTTGTTTTCTATAGTTGCTTTTGAGACTTTGATATCTAGTTGCTAAAATACGAACTACCACATTTGAACAGCGATACTTTTTAACCAAAAAAGTTCTTAATGCTTTAAAAGTGGCTTCAAGAATAAATTCACAAAGAGGGAGGCTCTCAGCAAGTTTCTGTGACTGCTCTCAAATGCTTTAAAGCTTTTGGATTTTCCATTAAAAAAGGGATTTATCTTTTTTTTTTTAATTTTTTTTTTTTACTCTTGATTATATTTGCATTGCAGTATCATCTAGAGGCCACAGATCCACTGTGCTAGGCTCTTACAAACACCTAGTCAGAGACAGACCTTGTCCTGGAAAGTTTACAATCTCAATACATAAGACCAGACAAAGGGAAGAAGAAAGGAAATAGTGCAATCCTCATTTTACTGATAGGGACCTGGGATCATTTTTGCTATGATACTGCTCATAATGTGCAAGACACTATCCAAACAAATAGTAAGATACATTCACTGCAACTAGAGTCCTTGATTTTCACTGGTAAACTTAAAACAAAATTAAGGGAATTAGCTAGGGAAGTTGACTGGACCGAGGAACTCAAAGATCAGAATTTGAAGAAGGTTTGGAATTAGTTTCTGCAACTTTGACTTAAAGTATCTGGAGCCTGCATCCTGAGCAAGGGGAAAAAACTCATAAGGAACAATTGCAGCCAATACTGGATGAACAAGCATCTCAAACAGGTTATTAAGAGAAAGCAGAAAGCCCACAAGGAAAGGAAGGGATGGATCAGCATTTTTTGAGGCGTGGAAGAGTAAGAATAAAGTGAGAATTGCCAAAAGCCAAGCAGAGCTGGACCTTGCAAAGGAAATTAAAACCAATAGTAAAAAAAATTCATTGGCTATATAAATAAAAAGAAAACAAAGGAAAAAAGAAGAGAGACCACTAAACACAGAGGATGGAGTGGAGATAAAGATAATCTAGATATCCAACACCTAAATGAATACGTGTCTCAGTTTTTAATAAAGATAATGAAGAGCATAGGGGCATTGGCAGGGTGGCTGATAGGAATGAGGATATGGAAGTAGAAATTACCACATTCGGGGTGGAAGCCGAACTCCGACAGCTTAATGGGACTGTAACAGGGGTCCAACTCCATCCCATCCTCTTCCGTCCAGAAACTATATGGACTCCACTGGGTGTGTTCTCAGTGAAACTTTATTTCAGTTTCCCTTTACCAATATCACCACAGGCTCCCACGTATTTACAATATATGCTGAGCTTTAGGCCCTCTCAGCAGGACTTGAGAGGAACAGAGGTCTCCCTATCTGAGGCCTCTGTATGACGAGATTCCACTAGCCCTGTTCCTCCCTCTGCACTTCCTTCCTGTGCCTCTTTTATCATCCCTGGGCTGATTGGGCCAATTGAGTTCTTAGCCCATCAGCCTGATTAGCTAATTACCCCCAATCAGCTTCTTCTAGGGCACTAATTAGCATCTAAGCGACCAAAGTGCAGGTTCACCTACTCTCTCCCTGCACTCTGTCACAGGGACCAAAACAAGGTGCCCAGATAATCTTCCTCCAAGAATATTAAAGGAACTGGCACATGAAATTGTGATCCCAGTATCAAGGATTTTTAATGAATCCATAAACTCAAAGCTTGTACCCTGTGACTGGAGAATTTCAAATATAGTACCTATATTTAAGAAAGGAAAAAAGTGATCTGGGAAACTACAGGCCTGTTAGTTTGACCTCAGTTGTATGCGAGGTCTTGGAACAAATTTTGAAGGAGAGTGTAAAGACATGGAGCTAAACAGTAATTGGTATGAAATGCAACATAGTTTTAGAAAAGGTAGATCATGGCAGCCCTACCTGATCTCTTTCTTTGAGAAGATAACTGATTTTCTAGACAAAAAGAAATGCAGTAGATATATTCTCTCTGGATTTCTGTAAAACAGTTGATACAGTTCCACATGGGAAATTTAGTTAAATTGGAGGAGATGGGGATTAATACAAGAATTGAAAGGTGGGTAAGGAACTGATCAAAGGGGAGACTAAAGTGGGTCATACTGAAAGGTGAACTGTCAGGCTGGAGGGAGGTTACTATTGGAGTTCCTCAAGGATCAGTCTTAGGACCAATTTTATTTAACATTTTCAATAATGACCTAGGCACAGAAAGTGGGAATGCATTGAAAAAATTTGTGGATGACCTAAAATTGGCAATACCTCCCAATCTGGAGGAGGACTAGAATATCATATAAGAAGATTGGGACAATCTTGAAAACTGGAATAATCGAAATAGGGTGAAATTTAATAGTGCAAAGAGGGACTAACAACAAGAGTTGTTGCTATAAACTGGGGACTTAACAGTTGGAAGCAGCAGAGGAGGAGAAAGACCTAGGTGTATTGGTCAATCACAGGATGACTTTGGGCCACTAGTGTGATGCAACCCTGAAAAAGGCTACGACAATCCTAGGATGCATTAGGCGAGGTATTTTCAGTTGCAGTATGGAAGTTTTATTACCAATGTACATGTCACTGGTTAGATCTCATCTGGAATACTGTGTGCAGTTCGGGTCTCCCATCTTCGAGAGATGAATTCAGACTGGAGTGGGTGCAGAGAAGGGCTGCTAAGAGGATCAGAGGAATGGAGAACCTGTCCTACGAGGGGAGACTTGAGGAGCTTGGCTTGTTTAGCCTAACAAAACAAAGGCTGAGGGGAGAGATGATTGCTCTCTATAAATACATCATGAGAGGGATGAATACCAGCGAGGGAGAGGAGTTATTTAAGTTAAGCGCCAATGTTGACACAAGAACAAAAGGATATAAACTGGCCATCAACAGGTTTAGGCTTGAAATTGGATGAAGGTTTCTGACCATCAGAAGAATGAAGTTCTGGAATAGTCTTCCAAGACGAGTAGTGGGAGCAAAAAACCTTACTTGTTTAAAAAATCCTAAGTTTTTATGGAGGGGATGATATGATGAAATTGCCGACAACGGCATATGGCCCATCCGTGTCTACTATTAGCAGATCTCTCTAATGGCTAGAAATAGGATGCTAGATGAGAGAGCTCTGAGTTACTACAGAGAATTCTTGCCTAGATGTCTGGCTGGTGGGTCTCACCCACATGCTCAGGGTCTAACTGATCACCATATATGAGGTCAGGAAGGAATTTTCTTCCAGGGCAGATTGGCAGAGACCCTGGGATTTTTTCACCTTTCTCTGCAGCATGGGTCCCTTGCTGGTGTTAAATAGAACAGATGGTGGATTCTCTGTAACTTGAAGTCTTTGTATCAAGTTTTGAGGACTTCAGTAACTCAGCCAGGGACTATGGACCTATTGCAGGAGTGGTTGGGTGAGGTTCTGTGGCCTGCCATGTGCAGGAGGTCAGACTAGATGATCATGATAGTCCCTTCTGGCCTTAAAGTCTATGAGTCTGGAAACAAATGTGTTTACCATTTGAACAGATTATGAAACATTTAAATGACCACAGTGACTGCCTGTGGCTGCTGTTCACTGAGGAGCAAATTTCTCTAGCCACTTCTGAAGCTTTAAAAGTTTTATTTTTGTTATTAGAAAACTAAGATTTTAAAGCTAAAAATGGCTTTTTGTTGTTGAGTGAAGTGAATTCATAATTACCAAAGAATGATGGGCAGATAACATGGCTCCTGCTACATTTCCCACTTTGTCCTGTAAATCATCTCTAATTTGCAGGTAACATTGCTGTACTTCATAAATTTAAAAAAACATCTACTTATATAGATAGTTGGTCCCAAGTGAGCCAAAGCACAAAGAAGGTTTGTTTCCCCAATTAATGGCACAGTGAGCAACTGTCACACTATTGCACCACTAGAGGAAATGATTAAATCAAATGAGGTACCAAACCACTGTAATAGAAGTTTCAGAGTAGCAGCCATATTAGTCTGTATTCGCAAAAAGGAAAGGCGTACTTGTGGCACCTTAGAGACTAACAAATTTATTTGAGCATAAGCTTTCGTGAGCTACAGCTCACTTCATCGGATGAAGTGATGCATTCAATGAAGTGAACTGTAGCTCACGAAAGCTTATGCTCAAATAAATTTGTTAGTCTCTAAGGTGCCACAAGTACTCCTTTTCTTTTTGTAATAGAAGTATCAGTGTTTCTGTTTTGCCATAGCATTATCCTATGACAATGTTCTGGTTCACTGACAGTATTACTTAAACAATTCAGCAGTAATTTGAAATGGAAAATGTTTTGGGTAAATATTTATTTATTTATTTTGCAAAGGAAAACGCAGAACTGCTCACAAGCCTCATTCAAAGCCAAAAGTGTCGGATGTTTTTGAGGTACATTTTCAAGAAAATGGGACGGATACAAAGTCCAAGGGCTGTTCCCAATCTGAGGAGGAACTGTGGGCCCGATTGGAAGAGCTTGAGAGACGAGAAGAGATGCTGGGTGAATTTGACAGGTATATTACTGTTGCAAGTTTGGGCTGAAAGATGTAATTAAAATCCTTACTAGTATGAACAAATAGGTGCTTTTTGCAGTTGATGCTTAAATCAGTGATGGTTGAGGAGCATTATTGCATGTTTAAAAGTGAATGGTTGTTGATTTTGTTTCGATTATAAACTGAGAAAATCCTAAAAACATCCATTCAGAACTCTGGATACTTTTTAATACCTTTAAAATTCAAAAAAATAAATACAATGTGAAACTTAAAATAAGCTGCTCATAATAAAGGAAGATCTCTGTACAGAGCCTCAGAGCAGCAGCTGTGTTAGTCTGTATCCGCAAAAAGAAAAGGGGTACTTGTGGCACCTTAGAGACTAACACAAATTTATTTGAGCATAAGCTTTTGTGAGCTACAGCTCACTTCATCGGATGCATTCAGTAGAAAATACAGTGGGGAGATTTATATACACAGAGAACATGAAACAGTGGGTGTTACCATACACACGGTAAGGAGAGTGATCAGGTAAGGTGAACTATTACCAGCGGGGGCGGGGGTCCTTTTGTAGTGATAATCAAGCTGGGCACTGATCAATGAAATTGTTTTTAATTGTTCACTTTATTAATATAACTTCATAAGTAAAGTATTATGAATTAAACTACATTCATTCATAAAACCAGGCACCCCAATAACTGGCTAATTGAGTTTCACTTTCAATCCAATTGCTGCTTAAATCACTGAAACTTGCACTGTTTCAACATTTTTTTCCACTGAATGCATCCGATGAAGTGAGCTGTAGCTCACGAAAGCTTATGCTCAAATAAATTTGTTAGTCTCTAAGGTGCCACAAGTACTCCTTTTCTTTTTGCTTCAACATTGTAACTTCTGACAGGTTTCAGAGTAGCAGCCATGTTAGTCTGTGTTCACTGTTTGCCATTCCTTACACTTGTCCATGTTGTAACCCAAACTCCATTTTAACTTGTCCCAAACTCCATTTTAAAATGCTCACTTCATTTTTGCAAAACCCTGCTGTAATCTGAGTAGTGTAGGTTAGATGTGTGAATGAGGTATATATGGATGATGGAATCAACCTCCAGCCCCAAACTGTCCTGATGAAGTAAAGTGTAAACATCAACCGCTGAAGATTCAGACAATAGCTCTGACAGTGTAAGAGGAGTCCACCCTCAAAAGAAAAGAACAAAAGTACAATTGAAGAAACATCAAAGCCAGGTCCTAGGCTGAAAGTCATGTCTGCAATTGACGGGCGATCAATCACACCGAACCCAGAAGCAGCATGACACAGCAAGACCTATAGACTCTGGATTCAAACTAAAGCTTACAAAAAGGATGGGTGAGATGGAAGACTGTGGAGGGTAACATTCTGCTGCCAACATGGAAGGGCATCAGTGCATGCCCAACAGAGACCCAGTTCTTCCTTGTGCCTGGCTTTCCTGGCCAGTTAGCCGCTACAAGCTACGAATCCAAGCCATGAACTCAAGCTACATTCAGGACTGGTAACTATACAGCAGCTGCAGAACATTTTTGTGTGTGTGTGTGTGTGTGTGTGTGTGTGTGTGTGTGTGTGTGTGTGTGTGTGTGTGTGTGTGTGTGTGTGTGTGTGTGTGTGTGTGTGTGTGTGTGTGTGTGTGTGTGTGTGTGTGTGTGTACACACCGAGATATTAGTTATTGGTCTTAAATCAAACTGTGTTATTATAATAAACGAGACCTCTTGTTTTGTCCCCTGAAACAATCCTGTGGAGTTTTGTCTGTAGAGCATTAATGGTGGAGAATGCAGTGGGGGGAACAAGCACAGAATCCACGATTATTGTAAAAACTGGTGTGCACACCGCCAGCTTTAGTAAGCCTGGTACTATAGGAAAAGATTAGAAACTTTCAATTAATTAACCAGAAACTCTGAAGGAAATAGGAGTTTTTGTCTGAATCTTAGTTGAATAGTAAAATTGCTATGCATTGAGAATTGTTATGGTTAAAAGGTATACACACCCTCGGTCATAGCAGGGTGGAGAAGGGGAGAGGTTTAGCATCCTTCTCTCCACCCCGGACTGCTGGGGGGAAATAATTGGAGGTGGGTATACCCCTGGTCGTAGTATGGTTGGGCAATAGGAGGAGGACTTAAGAGATCCTCGCTCCAAACCGAAAAAGCCTAGGTACATACAAAAAGCTGTAGCAAAACTGACCTTAAGAGGAGAACTTAATGTTTCTCTCTCTGATCCTGGGAAGAATTTTTATATTTAGTGTATGAACCCTCGGTGGTAGTAGGCCGAGTGATACAGAGGGATGCTTAGCGTCTCTCCCTCTGGCCCAGAGAGGGGTAAGTTGCTCTTCCAGGAGTTAAAAAGGGAAATTGCTCTTTCAGGAATTGTAAGTTGCTCTTTCAGGAGTTAAAAAGTGAAGTTGCTCTCTCAGGATCAGATGTCAAGAATTATAACATTCAAAAACCAGTCGGAGAACACTTCAGTCTCTTTGGTCACTCGATTACGGCAATTCTTCAACAAAAAAACTTCAAAAACAGACTCCAGTGAGAGACGGCTGATTTGGAATTAATTTGCAAACTGGATACAGTTAACTTAGACTTGAATAAAGACTGGGAATGGATGTGTCATTACACAAAGTAAAACTATTTCCCCATGTTTATTTTCCCCCCTCCCATCCTCAGACGTGCTTGTCAACTGCTGGAAATGGCCCACCTTGATTATAACTACAAAAGGTACCCCCCCCCTCCCGCCCCCACTCTCCTGCTGGTAATAGCTCACCTTACCTGATCACTCTCGTTACAGTGTGTATGGCAACACCCATTGTTTCATGTTCTCTGTGTATATAAATCTCCCCATTGTATTTTCCACTGAAAGCATCCGATGAAGTGAGCTGTAGTTCACGAAAGCTTATGCTCAAATAAATTTGTTAGTCTCTCAGGTGCCACAACTACTCCTTTTCTTTGTACAGAACCTGACTGCCACATACTTCCTGTGTGATCGGGATACATTGAATTTCTGATCCCCATCATTGAAATGGGGATGATAAAACTTCCTTACCTCAAGTGTATCATGTGAGAGTAAACTAATTAATGTTTGTGAGGAGTTTGGATTATACAGTTATGGAGCCTATAAACACCCAGATAGATAGAACTAAAAGAATTGGACTCTAATTATGAGGGTAGGGTGAAGAAGGTTGGAACATAAAGGGCCAGATTTTCTATTGGTGGTGCAGAGCAGCTGGAATCTGTCTGTAAATGTCCAGGAAGGAATTCCCTCATTCTCCTGGCATAGGGAAATTACCCAATGGCAGAGGCAGCTCCTGTGACTACGGCTTCCCTCCCATGCCCATCCTAGAGGGCACAACATGGAAAGGAGATTGGAGGATTGCAGAGTAGAGTTGCACTGCTCCCATCCTCCAATGGCATAGGGGCCATTTGAGACCCTGTGCCAGGGTGTGAGTTAGAGCAGCCCTATAGCTGCTTTCACTGCCCTGGGGCTACTGCAGAAAGGCCCTTGATCTCAGAGCTGTAACCAGCTCCCTGACACCCTAATCTGTCTCTTGCACTGATTAGAGATTGGTTGCAAGAGAGACTCCAGCCCAAAGTGTACAAGATGGGTAAGCTAGTATTATAGTTGAACCTTTCGCATTTCTGACCTGTGGTGTACAACTCCTCAGTAAACAACTCTTTTAATTGTGAATGACCATCCTTAGAGCAGTTTTGGTCCTAAAGCAAAAATTATGACTTGGGACCAGATTGTGGCTCTCTTGTTTGTATTGGTAAGCATTTCCTTAATGAAGTGGTTCCATTATGAGTAAAGGCTCCACAGTCTGGCCCTTAAAAAAGAATTACATCATGTATGATACTGTTCTTCCTTAACCTCTGCCAGAAAATCTCATCTCATAAGTAAAGGAAATTATTCAGTGGCTTCGTATGTTGTTCTGTAAGTTATCTTGTTAGGTTATGATATGTATTGATCAGTTTTCTTTCTTTAAGTATTTTTTTGCATTTTATAGGACACCTGATACAACTGAGGCAAATGGAGAAGATACAACCTCCTCTGAAGAGGAGAAAGAAGATAAGACAGATCTGAATGTGGTACACAGAGTGGAAGACTCTACTACTCAGGACAATGTACAGAAAGAAGTAACAAATTCAGAATTGTTCAGTGGTCAAGTTAATGGCCCAAGTCATTATCACAGTGATGATGAAGATGATTTAGGCGTTGATCATTTTGAACCAACTATATTTTTTTCTCATACTGTTGAACCTAAAAGGGTTTGTACTATTACTTTATGTATTTATCTCCATATAATGTAGATATACTACATGCTTTATTTAAAATAGTGTACCCCATAGCACCAGACAATAAACAATTGCTTTAATGAGTCAAAAAAAGGACCTACCTCACATGGGTAAGATGGTGTTAGAGTTCAGAGCTGAAGCCAGTTCCTTGTTTACTAGATTTAAAGAGGCAGGGACCACAACGAAAGCAGCATCCTTATTCTCTGGGGAGAGTGAGTGATGTGTTATCTAGAGCAACTCCTATAGTCAAAGGAAGAGGCAGCAGTGATGTATTCTTGAGGGAGTCATCCAGCCTGCCAGAGCTGAAGTTAAATGCTAAAGCCAGTGTGAAATAAAGACTCATGAAGAAATAAGTCAGAAATCTGTCTACTTTATAATTGGGAACAATGTCTCAAGGGAAATGATGGAAGATCCCATCCCTTGGGAGATTAAAAAGTAATGGACTACACTAGCAGGTGTACTGCTTTGGTGGGGTTGCGAGTGGGAGTGCACTAAATGTCCTAATAGGTCTCTTGCATCTTTAATATCTAGGATTTTCTCAGGTGACAGAAACAATAGTAGCTACCAGTTTATCTGTCATTGGACTCTAACCATAGATTGTACTCCTTATAGCACATGTAAAATGTTACTACAGGAGCTGTTTGAGCTACTTACAGCCCTGGACTCAATTTTTTTTTCTGAAAATGCATTTTATATTTTAGACATGCAATATTGTAAAATGTAAAAGCCATCGCAGAATTCAACGTGTTATGTCAAACATTCATGTGAAACCTTGACAAGAAGTGCCATGGCATGTCTTGTATTTGGGACCTTGACTATAGAAAAAGTTTAATTTGGCTTTTATTTCAGAAGGTTTCTTTTGCTGCTCTGTGTTTTTGAAATCTCCCAATTCAGTCATGAATTCTCAAAAATTATACCAAAAAGTGATATTAAAGTTTACACACTGTCATATATTTCTAAAAGGTAGCCTCCCTGGTCCAAGTGTTCTAAAAATGCCTTTTATATTCAAGGGAAACATTGCATTCAGGGGAAACTAAGCTCTTATTGGTGAATGGAGTTAATGGTTTAGGATGTATGGTTTGATGTATAATCAGGTTGTTTATGCTTATGCAATCCTGGTGCAAGAAGCTATTTCTTGACACTAAGTGCTAATGCACATGAATTTTGCACATAATATCGAAACAGTGAGAACTGAGACTGTCACTGTCAATACATTTTGTTGTTTAACTGTAGCCACCCAGTTGCTTGGATATGAAGAATTCATGAACTGACTTGATCCATGCCCTCATGATCGCTTGATTTTTATACTCTAGACCAATTTGTGTTTTAATTTTCAGGTAAGAATAAACACAGGAAAAAATACTACTTTGAAATTTAGTGAAAAGAAAGAAGAGGCCAAACGTAAAAGGAAGAATAGCAATGGCAATGGACACTTTGCTCCAGAACTGCCTAACATCAAAACACCAGCAGACATTTACCGGTATGTAATGTAAAGTGATGGCTGCCCTGCTTTTCCCGTAGCACACTTGAAAAATAAGGCCTTCTTTTGTGTTCAAGCGTGTCCTTTTTGAAGCATCCTGCAGCAACTTTGCCATCTTACCCAAAAATGGAGCTGCCCAGTGTCTCCCAAAAGAAGCATTTGGAACTGGGTGTACATCTTAAGAAATGAACACTTTTGTGTCTCCTGCATGGTTGTCACATGTTTAAACTGCCACACTTCATAGCTATTGCATGCTGCTTTGCTGAGAGTTACATTTTCTCAAATTAAGAGCCGATCATAATTCCTTTTAGCAGTGTTTTTAAAATTTATCCCACTGCTTCATGCCGTTTCTTCTGCAACTTAAAGGAATGAAATGGCTTATTGCAAATTGTTTAATTAAACATATTGTCAATCAACTTCCTGTTAATATTTTTTAAATATAACTGATCATGTCCGTCACATTATGCCTTCTTTCTCTTTCTAGCTTCACTCCATTGTTTCTTTCCCTTGACGTATCTGTCTGAGTTGTTATTGTCGCCTTCCTCTTTTCTTACTCTCCCTCCAGCTGAGCATGTTCCTTTCAGCATGTGCTTTACCTCCTCTCTGGTATATTCTTTCTCATTTCTTCTCTCCCTACAAAATCTCTCTTTTCTCCTTTTCCAACTTTTAATTCCAGTCTCTCTTCCCCATCTGCTCACAGATACACACCTTTCTCTATTCACTCCCTATCCATTCTCTCCTTCAAAGGGCAAGAAAAATTGACCAGACTTCTGATAGCTACACGTCTGCACAAAGGACAAAGTAAGATCGAGACAGGGGCCAGATTTTTAAAGGTATTTAGGTGTTTAAAGATGCAGACAGGCACCTATTGGGTTTTCAAAAGCACCTAGATCTATTGCAATCAGTGAGAGTTAGAATTTTTAAAAGCCTCTAGGTACCTACTAGGCACCTTTCTACATCTTCACATGCCTAAATACCTTTGAAAATCTGTTCAGAGGCAACATCTAGGTGAAAGTCCAGCCCACCCCCACAGCTGTACAACTGCTGGGACAAGAGAAGGTTTAGGGATTCATGGTGCTGTCTTTGAACCCCGATAAGGATTGGTATGTTTTGTAGTCTTAGGCTAGTAAGTGAGTAGAAAATGTGAAACCCTTAAGAAACAAACAAAAAATCCCACTTTCAAGCTGCTGAAAGGGAGCTGTTGTACTTTTTTTCTCTCTGTGAGCCTGCTTCTGCTCCCAGTTAAGTCAGTGGCAAAACTTTCATTGATTTCAGTGCTGTGCTATTAAACTCCATAGCTGACTACTTTTTCCCAGATTCCCCAGCTGCTGTGAGGTAGTATTGTTGAGGTGTCTCCTATAGTACCTCACCTGTTTTTGAATTCTCCTCCGCAATGAATAGTTCTAGTACCTACCTCTTCCTCTGGCAAGCTGCAGCAGTGCTAAATTGACCTGATTCTCTTTGGTTTTATAGCTACCCATAGGGTTTCTAAGAACAGCTGTGGAAATTAACTGATGCTAGTCAATTATCATTACAGTTTGGGAAAGCTATGAGCAGCAACAGAGGGATGGGAACAGTATCCATAGACTCAGGAAGAGGATTCTCTGACCGTTCACACGGTTCATGTTTGGAAAGTTTCTTCAGAACCCTATGAACTAAAAACTTACTTTATTTTTAGTGAAAGTGTAGATGCTGAAGAAAATTATGGCACTTGCCTGGGAAAACTCCTAGCCCTGTGGGAGTAAATGTTTCAAGCACTTGTTTTTATATTCTACATCTGAAAATGATTTCACACTAGAAAACCTTCTGTTATCACAACATTCTATTTGGTTTCTAGAATTTAAACCCTCAAAATCATCTTGTGACTATAATGTTTCTTTACATTTTGCAAATCAAGCTGTTCTGTCAAGTGTCTAAGAGCTATACACATTCTTCAAAAAGGGGAGTATACCAGCTAATCCTTTAATAGAGGCATGACAGTGTTTGGCTGGCAGAATTACTCCATGTTCATTAGTAAAAAAAAAAAAAAAAAAAAAAAAAAAAAAATGCTTTATTGTATCTTTTAAAGGTACAGTATTGTAATACAGCAGTTGAAAAGTTAGAAATGCAAATCATAATTAATTTGTACAAAAGACAAAGTGAGATAACTGTAAATTTGTCATCTGATCCTGAATTAGTTTATTAAAGCTAACATTTTCCTTTATAGAGTCTTTGTTGATGTTGTGAATGGAGAATATGTCCCTCGTAAATCAATTTTGAAGTCTCGAAGCAGAGAGAATAGTGTTTGTAGTGATACCAGTGAGAGCAGTGCTGCTGAGTTTGATGACAGACGAGGAGTTCTGAGGAGTATTAGCTATGATGAAGCTACTTACAGTGACAACAGTGAAGGGATCTTGGAGGAGGAAGAGGAGGAGGGGCAGGAGCATCTTCCAAAAAAACTTTCAACCTTATCAGGGACATTTGAGGTACATTTTTTGATTAATTATTGATTGTTGGCATGGATAAGGAAAATGCTGGATAGTGTAGTTGCCTCTACCATCAGTTTATTTAATTTCTTTTTAACTAATTTTCCAGCTCTCCCTACCTCTCTCATCTTTGGGGAGAGATTGCCAGGAAAACCGTTCTTCTCCCTGCACTTATCCTTTTCCTCTCATTGTGGGATAGCCAGCCGAGCTGACTATTTGCCACTTTTGTGTAGCAATAGACAGTATCCTTTCCACTGAGCACTAATTGCTAATCTGAGGGAGGGAAGGCGATTTTGTGTATTCTGTAGGCTCTTACTATGTTAACACATCAATTATGGAGAACCTCCAGGGCTTATTTTATATTTTAAAACAAATGGTGTCATTGGGCTCCTCGGAGTGTTTACGGAGTCCCATGACAGGAGGAGGGAGGAAGTTGTCCAGCGGACATAGAGCACAACTTCTGGCATTTCGGTCTTTAAGAAGAACCTACTCTTTCAGGCAAGATGCCATTGAAGAGCCGAACCAAATATATTTCCAAGACTTTTTGGAAAGTCTTGGGTAATTTCTTATCATAAATGAAAGAGATTGTACGTCACTAGTGCATGTGCTTGGTGAGTAGCTGCGAAAACCATTGAAAATGTTCAGAAATGAGATGTGGCTGCTGCTATGCTAAGCATGGGATTAATATTTTACCTCTGTTTTTGTTATGGAAAATTACAGCAATTTTTTAAAAGTTAGGTTACATTGAATTTTCAGAAGTTCTGTAGACAGAAGGCATCTTCAAAGAGAAATAGTTTCTTCTGGGAAGATAGTTATTTTTAAGAAAAAGTAGACTCATAGAAGACCTATTGCATGCTTTACTCTGTAAACAGCCACATGGTCCTGTTGTTGTAACCCTCATGCCCCTTTTGTTTTTCTTTATATCCACTTTGTTATATTTGTTTAGACCCTAATGCTGCTGAGGGATCCATGTGGCAGCCCTTATGCCTGCATGGAGTCCCATTGACTTTAAAGAAATTCAGTGGGGACGTAAGGATCTGCTGGCATGGATTCTTTTGCAGGGTTAGCACTAAAGATCATAATCTTTTGGGGGCTGAGACTATATCTTCTGTATGTTGAGCATCTAGTACACTTTTGGTCACTGTAAAACAATAACAATAATAAATCATTCCTACATCAATCCATTCTCTGAATAGGGCATGTATCTATAGTATCTCTGTATTTTTAAGTAATTATATCACACAGAGCAAAATGCTCCAGTCAGAACGAAAGGGACATTCACTTAAAAAAAAAAAAAAAAAAAAATTGTTGTTTTTGCTTTGTTGTTTTTATGGTTATTTGAAGTATATTATTTTTCTGGCAACATTTGCCATGTGCTGATTTTTTTCTTTTTTCCTAACGCAGCAGAACATCAGTAGCTGTATTTTATTTACCTATTTAAAAAAATGACACTGGTGAACAAATCAGCAGAACAGGCACAGCTTTGGGCTTAGTTTAGCTGTTGGAGGACAGCACAAAAAACATTTACTTTTTTTGCAGGTCCTGCAATAAGAGTAACTATTTTGTTTTGCTGCCTTTTCCTTGGCAACTGAGTAATTCTTAAAAGAGCAGATTTAATAAATCTGGAATCTATTCCCTCCCGCCCAATATAATGATCAAATCTTGGGTGTAAATTAGTGTACCTTTTTTCTGAAATGCCCTGAACCATTTTTAATTTTTGGCACATAATATTGTGACTTTTTGAAAACTTAATATTTTAAATTGCATAAGCACAGTATTATGGATACTGTAAACCTATGGCATTTATGAAAGAGTTTTTTACTCGCTGCTTTTCAAATTGTAACTATCCTGGCTGTTTCTTTTTCTTTACGTAGCAAAAAAGCTATAATGGAAATTGTAATTTTAAAATACTAAGCATGTATGGTTTTAGTTAGAATTTGTAAAGGAAGAAAAGAATTGGAAGTCATTTGTTGCTCTCAAGTTTAAACTGCCTTGACCAATTTTTGATCATTTTTGGTAAGAAAGAAAAAATAAAAACCAGCAAAATATAGGTAAACTTGTATTCTAGGTGCCATCTTGATGCAATTAGAAAAGGCCAAGATATTAAGCCATGAGACTATGACATATGATGGAAATGCTGACAGACCAAAAATCTGCAAATTTTTCCCATTTGTTATTCAAGATGAAATTGCCTGTTGCATCATCTATTTTATTTTCTTGAACATGTATCAGTGGGAAGCAATTTTTTCAGATCATTTATGCAGTTAGGAATGTGATTAAGTAGTACTTTTAAAACACTATCATTCAGATTTCTTTGAACAAGCTATATTTTGAGGTTAATTACAATTTGGTTACTTATTCAAGGAACTACCATTGATTTAAATATATTTCTTTACTTTTGATTAAAAGAAATAACCATCCTAATAAGGCTAATATAGGGTAATGACCTTATGGGCAAAGCTTCACATCTGCATTTTATTAGCTCATTCTGAGTTTTCTTTACTTTTCTTTTCTCTTGTAGGCTTTTTCTGGAACTGTTATAGAAAAAGAGCCTTTGTCTCCCTTAATACCACACCCAAGCATTGCTCACCCTGTCCTGCCTACCATTCCAGAGCGAAAATCAGAGGAAGTTCTGTCTGAGGCATCAGAAGAAACTACAAAGAGGATTTCAAAATTCAAAGCTGCCAGAATGCAACAGACAAACTAGGCCCTGCTGCCTACACATTGAAAGTTTGAATATTAACGCTTAGTTTCACATTTGTTGAGATTATGTAAAACTACGTGCATTACGCCTAGTTAGTAAAAAGGTATCTTATGTTAATTTGGCATTGTTTATCTTAATAGACCTCTATTGGTGATATTTAACAAAAAAAAAAAATGTTTGAACACTTCAATATTCAGTTAATTTTGTCAATTTCCCTGTATGTGGTCAGCACCTTTGTATATGTTTGCCTTATGATAACAGCACTTGGAATTATTTTTCAAAGATTTCTCTTCATATGTCATTGGTTTTATGTTTAAACCTAAATATACAGGCAGTTTTGTACCAGCTGTGATGTCCTACTTACCATCTGGACAGTTTTAAAGAAACTTTTCAAATTTCAAATTGATTCAACAATTATATTTCATTATTTGCTTTAGCATTTTAAGACACTCTTGTATCCACATTGTTGTAGGTACCTGCTAAAATTCAGGTTTTTTTCCTTCTATTGAACCTCTCTGATATCTTACTGTACAGATCTTTAAAACGGAAAGCTGTATTCATGTACGTTGAAGGGAAGTTTCTTTCATGGAAAATGGTATTTTGTAAAATTAAACTTTTCAAGTAAAAACAAAGCTGTGAATTTGTTTGGTTTTTTTGTTGATTTATTAATAACTGAAAATGTGGAAAGAGGTTCTTCTTTGAAACGCCTCACTATTGCATAGACACACGGTCAGTTCTCTTCTCCTTTGTGTAGCAAACACCCATTCATTTCAGTGGCAATTACATGCACATAGGGAGAGTAGCATAGACCCAGACTATGGTTACAAAATCCCCAGTTTTTATATATTCAAATAATATTTTAATTGTCATGGAAATGCCCAGAGAGGGTGGCTGCTAAATGTCTTAATGGCTGCAATTTTATTTCAAAACTTAACAGGACTAAGACACTGAGAACTGAGGCAAAATGTCTTGCTGCAGCAGATAGACATGATTGGTCTCTGGCCCAGGGTTCTGTGGATTTAACCATGTGGTTACCCAGGTGACATTCCTTCCACCACCCTGCACAGTTCTTGTTCCCACCAGCATCTTACTTTCCAGGCCTTGGTCATCTCATTTGGACAGCAAGTCTCCTAATACTACTCCCAGAAAAGTATTTTGGGCCAGGATCTAGCCAGCTCTTGCAGCTTGCGCTCTCGGGTTTCTCTGTTCCTGTGGTGTAAACTGTCCACTGCCTCACCCAGGAAGCCAGTTTGGGGGACTGGAGACATCTCTTCCTGGTTTTAAACTTAAATTTGTCCTTAGGTTTTCTTTAATTAAAAAACAAGCTCATTATTTATCTTTGTTGGCTTTAAAATGCAACTTCCTTGCTAAACTGCCCAGAACTAACCCAACAGCTCACCTAGATTGCAAACAGTTGTTTTTGCAAATGTTTAAGTAACAAAGAAAATGTATGATCATGTTCAAAGAGCAACTGTGTATACAAGCAAAGTGAATAACAACAACAGTGCCTATGACCTCTTTTACTCATCAGACGTTTAGTGTGCCAAGGCGAAGGAAGACTCTTATCCCATCTTGTGTCTAAATCAGTATGGGCGTCCACCGTAACTGAATAACCATAAAATCATCCATGATAAAGTTTTCAGGTGACACAAAAATTGGGGGAGCGGTAAATAATGAAGAGGACTGGTCACTACCAAGCAATGCAGATCACTCTGGATTAAAGTGGGCACAAGCAAACAATAGGTGTTCTAATATGGCTAAATATAGATGTATAATCTAGGAACAAAGAATGTAGGCCATACTTCCAGGATTGGGGGGGACTCTATCCTGGAAAGCAGTGACTCACAAAAAGATTTGGGGATCCTGGTAGATAATCAGCTGAATATGAGCTCCCAGGTTGATGCTCTGGCCAAAAGAGCTAATGCGATCCTGGGTTGCATAAACAGGAATCTCAAATAGAAGTAAGGAGATAAAATAATCTCTATATTTGGCACTGGTGTAACTGCTGCTGGAATAACGTTTCCAGTTATGTTATCCACAATTCAAAAAGGATGTTGATGAAGGGGAAGAACCATGAAAATGATTAAAGGATTAGAAAACATGCCTTAGAGTGACAGACTCAAGGAGCCCTATTTATGTTAATAGAGAAAATGGGTGACTTGATTACAGTCTCTAAGTATCTACATGGGGAACAAATATTTAATAATGGGCTCTTCCATCTAGCAGGAAAAAGGTATAACACAATCCAATGGCTGGAAGTTGAAGCTAGACAAAATCAGACTGCAAATAAAGCATACATTTTTAATGGTGAAAGTAATTAACCATTGGAACTATTTCCCAAGGTCGTGGTGGATTCTCCATCACTGACCAGTTTTAAATCAAGATTGGATGTTTTCAAATTCTGCTCTACGAATTATTTTGGGGAAGTTCTATGGCCTGTATTATACTGGTCAGACTAGATGATCACAATGGTCCCTTCTGGCCTCGGGAATCTCTGAAGTAGATGTCTATGTGGGATTCCAGGAGCTACATGGAAGATGAAGGCTGCAGCGGCATGCATAGTTCTCTCTGCCAATGCTACTGGGAATGAGTCACTTCAATGGGTGATCCAATGGCTGCTGTCCATAAGGAAAGTGTTGGGGGCAGATCTTCAGCTGGTGTGAATTATCACAGCTCCATTGAAAGTAATGGACTATAACAATTTACATCAACTGAGGAGCTGACACTTGGAGTCATGCTGACTGGGGACCAAGAGGCAGAGTGAGGTATTGGTCATTTGCAAATATTCCCCTGAGCTGTGGCAGATTCCCAAAGATCCACATAGCTTGAAGGCTAAACAGCACTTTTCCCCAGGAGGCAGGGGCAAAATCCTGCCTCTCTGAAAAAGAATTAAACACACCTCATTTGCCTGGGTCATGGTCAACCTAGGGTCCTAGGTTAGGCTAGGGAGGACACAAAGACTGACTATGACAAGCTAACACGTTTTAAATATCAGTCTTTATCTGCTGTAGGTGCTAAGTAATGTTTCAAAACATGCTAACTGACATGTCTAACACACTTGCCAACAGAGTTGATAAACACTTACTAATACTTTTGTTAAACTTGCATCATTTTCCAAATCCAGACAGGGTCTCAGTGAGCCTGTTTGGGTTGCAGCCGTAGGTGTTTCTGATTTACATGGCTTCTGATTGATTAACAAACAATGTGGTGCTGCATGTGACTTAGTGGGTGGCTAACGTTTCCTAAATCACTTGCCACATTTGCAAATGATTTAATTTCAGACATATTCATACCCTTTTTGTGTTGGTCTTCCATAGACATTTCAGAGTTTCCCACTGTTTTCCTGACAAACTTGTTCAGAGAAGGTGAATTTCAAAATCACGTGCACAAAATCACAGAAGGAAACTGAATTGTAAATCCTCTCACAAGCAATTGGGTTGGGACTGTTTGTATGCTCATTCAATCCAGGAACAGAAACAATAATGTGCGGCCTACCTCACCAATCAAAACAAACAACACCGCTCCAATTTCAGATGTTTACAAAGAAAAAATTGCAAGAGGTTTGTCAGAAAAATTTGAATAACAATGAAAAATTCAAAGAAAATACATGTATATGGATATTCTGTCAGACTGGACTGATGAGGCAGTGTGAGTTGTGGAGTAATTGTTACTCTTAAATCTTTTCTGAGACTTGTTTCCACTAAAACACATACCTTTCCTTGTATGATTAATTTAGAGCCAAGCTGGAGGTTACTTGACATTTCTTCTTTTTCTTTTATTTTGTGTGTTTAATTTTCATTATGAAGCAAACACTAAAAAATGCAAAAAGGTAAATGACTTACAGTTGTATATGTTACTAAATACCGCACATGTCACAGGATATCCAATAAAATTATGCAATTACACAACTTTACAACTTGTCAAAGCTGTGAAACCAGACAATACAAAACAAGACAATATTACACAGACATAAGATATGGTATGGGGGAAACAAATAAATAAAATGAAATACACAAATAGGCAAACAGGGAAGGTGGTGACTGACAGGTGAGGGGAGGGGAAGAGGGAGAAAAAAAGCAATGGAAGTCTGGCACTTTATGAGCTATCTCAGCATTCTTTATGCAAATATATCAAGAAATGGGGTCCAAAAATCTTGGAATTCATATAATTGATCTCTATGTCAATGAGAAATTCTTTCTTTCTCTGCTAACTCAGGAAGGACTGAATATCACAGTTCTGTTCTGGGCATAAGGCTACTCCTCCATTTTTGTCAAATACTGTGTTTGGTAACAGATGTGGCCCTCAAGAACTAACGTCTTTGTAGTGAAGTTAAACCCAGTGTTATAGATATACAATCTCAACTACACTTTTCAGCTGAGATTTGGTTGCTAAAGCCAAGCACTATTTTTTCATTCTTGTGCCCACCTCTTTCTACAGCTGCATGACTGTTGGACAGTCCCATAGGATTTACATCAATGTTCCATTCTCTTTGTTAGAGCCCTCAACAGATATTAGAGGCCAAGGCTGCCATTTTGTACAACCTCTGGGGCATCCACTACAATTTTAATAGAATTTCTTGTGGCGCTCCACAGAAGCGCTGCCATCTTTTAACGGCGTAATAAACCTCCTTCCCACACATTCACAAAGAACTCCAGACCAGTGGAGTTTGTCTTCATTACCATAAGCATACCTAGTGGACATGGGTCTGGAGAGGTTATGAAGCATTTCCAAGGTATCCAGTAGTTCTGGGGCCTCTGGCAGTCCTGGGGCATCCGGATCAAACATTAGCAAGTGTTTTAGTTGAGGGTATTGCTGCTTCGCTGAGGGTGGGAGGTCATGTTGTTGCTTTAGTGTTAGAAAAGAGAGAAAACCCTCATCCTTGACTAACTGGGAAATCCATATGATGCCCTTGCTCAGCCAGTCTTCCAAACTATACGTTTGGTCCCAAATTTGCAAGTCTGGGTTACCCCAGGCAGGCGCTTTTGCGTGATGGCAAGGATGAAATTGGTACCTGTTAACTAGGATAGCCCAGACTTTTTGCGCAGCCACCACCATAGGCACCTTATTTCTTTCCATTGCAGAAAAAGAGTAACTGCGCAGATCTGTAGGAGGAATTGGATGCATGAATATCAATTCAGTTTCCACCCATGTGGATGTAAGGGTGTTACCATGCAGGAACCAATTTGACATCTGGGATGTGATTAAAAACATAATAGTAACTGTAGGACTGGGAGCCCCAGTCCTCCTTTGGCTGTAGTGAGCTAATGTTTTTTTAAGTGGTAGGCATGGATGTTGACCCGCACCCCACAGAAAGGCTCTAATAATAATATTCAATGTTTTAAAATAAAATGGAGGGATATATACAGGTAGGCCACTTAGAATATGCAAGAACCTAGGCAGAATATTCATTTTTATTGTATTACCCCTTCCCCACAGGCCCAGGGAGAGAGGATGCCACTTATTTGGGGTTACTTGACATTTCTGTTTTACCCCTCAGACTAAAGACACCTCTACATTGCAGCTGGGAGCAAGTCTCCTGAGTCAGGTAGACAGACACATGCTACAGTGGGGCTGGAGCTGGTGTGCTAAAAAAAGCAGTGTGGACTTTCTGGCTCGGGCGGAATCTCAGGCACTGAAGCCTACTCAACCCCCTAAGCTCCAGAGCCTGAGCCCAGTCCATTTTGCTATTTTTGGCACAATAATTTGAGCCCCCCTAGCATGAGTGTGTCTGCCTGGGCTAGGAGGCTTGCTCCCAGCTACAATGTAGACATACCCTAAGTGTCTGAGCTGAAGAATACAGTGAAAAAAACCAAAGGAACTGGCTTGTGAAAATCTAGGAAGCCAACTGGCTGCCACTGTCTAACTGATAGAACCAAAGTAGGAATAACCATTCATGTGGGTTGGTGGAACCAAGTAAAAAGAATTTAGAGGTCAACTGGGTTTATTTCATTATCTGTATTTTAAGACTAGTTGCAATCAGTACTTTACTTTCTTAGAGAATCTAAAGCAGCAGATTTCTGTCTTTCAATAGTGCCTAAAAACAGCTGTTTTAGCTGTTCATTTTAAGAAAGTGATTTATGTTGCAAAAGATGAGCTAGGATTAAAAGAAATCAGATGTGCGTATTTGGTATGCAATATTTTTGTATTACAAATAGCTCCATTCTAACCCACATTAACCCCATGATATGTGAATTTTGCCAACTCCTGCTGTGTCTTTTAAATCAAATCCAGTAAATCACTATGAGTGTTCTAATTTCTAAACAAACTAGTCTTCCAGTAGAAGTACTTTAACACTGCACTGCAAATTAGACAACTTAAGATAAATGGAACATCTTTGTTAATTATGTAATTTAATTGATCAAAACTACCAGACAGTATTTTATTTATAGACATTTTGAGCAGTATCCTGTTTTATACTGTTAAATAGCATTTATTTGGCCATTAAGATATATATTATTATGCAGCCAGTGTAATTTCTTTTGTTTTTTGCTGTAACATGAAATCTCACTTGAATAGAACAAGTTCATTTAGATTTTTCTCCTATATTTTACATTGTTTAGATGGACACACAGCGCTTTCCATCTTTACTTTACTGATGAAGAAGCAATTTACTTGAACCACATTGAGAATAAGATGGGAAAACAGCATATAAGAATGTGTGTGTGTGTGTGTGTGTATTTATACGATGGCCCTTACTGTTTGTATGTAATTAATTTTGCATGCCAGTAGGTAGCAGTGCTGAGCAAAAGCAACAACAGAAAGCTGCCAGTCAGTGATTATAATTTATTATTCATTTCTGTTATAGGTGGGGTGTGCAGACAGTTACAGTAATAATTACCAAGACTAGAGTGTTTCCTAGGCAACCAATTTTTTCTTCATTCATGCTGTTGCAGGGAGTATGCCTGTAAAGCATGACATTGCTGTATTCTGAGGTTTGTTGCCCTCCTGCTGCTCCAGGTTTGAGGTTAGTTACAGCATCATAAGGTGCTCTCAAGCATAAAAAGCTCAGGCTGGGATTAAAGCATGCAGTGAACACTATCACTGGGTCTTTCCTTCTACTCTTCACTTTTAAGTAACAAGGTTATAAAAATGCAAATGCCATTTTGGGGTTGTTATAGCTAATATGGGGAAGGAAGGATCCCTTTAAATTGTAAAACATTAAAATAAGCAAAACAAAACAGAGTTGTTCTTTATATGTTAAGAGAATGTCATTCAAATAAAATTAGCAAAAAGGGACTTTCAGCTTGATCAAACCTCCAATGTTTAGCATTATAAATCAATGGGAACTGCTCCACATAGCTAATCATAGATGGTATTTGTTGTTTATCCTGCTTTATGATAATGGTTCATAAAGAGGAAGGTAATGTATTCTTCCTGCAGGAACAGGATTAATCCTTGATGTGGTAACAGAGTAATAGAAACCACATCTATTATCCGAGATCTATAAATGAATCCTATTATCCTACATTTTTAGGCTTACTAAGCTTTCATTTTAAGAAACTCACTTCAAGTGTTGTGCAATGATGAAAAGTAGTGTTGGTCTGTCTCTGCTGTGCAAAGCAGAGGGAATTCATGATGCAATCTAGCATAGAGATGTGGAATTTTTACCCATTACATTTTTGAAGTAAGATGCTGAGGCATGCTTACATCTAGAGAGATTGTGTTCTATTTGTGATATGCTAATGTTAGAAGCACGGAGTATATGCTGTTGGAGGCTCCCTGCCTTAACACAAAATAATCCTTTGGAGGATTTTAGATTGTCGTCTTGCTCTTGCATGTGGATCTCTTTAATGGTGCTGTAGACTTTCTGGTATAAAAGCTAGCGGAACTTTGTTTTTAGCTATATAAATCCCTGTGATAACACCGTTAAAGTACTTGGTGATGAAAAATTCTATAGACGAGATGAGATGCACACAATCCTAACTCTTTGGAGTTGTGCCCTGATTTCTACCCAGTGCAAACTAAGCACCTGATTCTGTGACCTCTTCTCATGTGAGCAGTCCCTCTGAGGTAAAGAGCTACTCACAGGAGTTAGGGTGGCAGGACTGAGCCCTTCATAGTTTACACTGGGAAAGTAAGAGTCTGTTTCTGCTCCCATTGAAGGCAGTGGCAAACCTCATATTAAGTTCAATGGGCACAGGGCCAGACCAGTAGTATACAGAACCTTTTATAGATACTAGCAGAACTTTTACTAGCCAACTGTTACTGAATTTTCTGGACTAAATACAGTTTGGCAGCAGTAGATACTGAATCAATTTTGCTCCCATTTATACTGGAGTGACTGAGAGCAGAATATATTTATTTCACTTTGTACATATGCATCCTTCCCTTGTTCTGAGTGCACAGGCAGCTACTATAAAACAGAAATCAAAGTTAACAATTAGAACCAGAGCATGGGACCAAAGATCAACCCTTCCAGCTTCTCAAAACCCACTACAGTCAGGATTCCACAATCAGGATGTACCTGCTATCCTCTCCCATCAGCTTATCCAGCTCCCTGCCACGTACCCTGGAAAGGCCTGGGAGAACAGATATGCCTCAGAGCATGATGTAAAGAAGAATAAATTTAGGCTTTGGACAACTGAATAGGAAGAAAATTCCATAGCCAAGGAATGCCCTGCCTCTGGCCCCTCTTATTGACAGTGCCCTGCCTCTGGCCCCTCTTGTGTCAGCTTGAGCACCTGAGATGACCTCAGTTGCCATGGTATCACACAAGGAGTGAGGCATTCTGTGACTTAACCTGCACCTAGGACCACTGGCTTTAGAGTTCGAAATCAACAACTCAACTTCCCAAGAGTAAACAGGACACGAGTGCAGACCAGGGGTGTCACAAGCTCCTTTTTGGAAGCATCACTTCACAAGTGCAGCAGTTGACGTCATTGAGTGGCCTTAACTTGTAGCCCATGTAAAGTATGTTTTGATAATCCAATCTCAAGGTGGTCAAGGCCTGAATCTTAAAGAAAAGTTTCAACTTCTGTGATAATAATAATAATCACATTTGGACTGTTGCTGCTACTTGGCTGTTCTGGCAGGGTGTGAACCTGAGCAATAAAACATGGAGAGATGCCCCTAATGAAGGGAGCCAATATCAACTCCGCCATTTTGTCTATTTGATTTCCCCCAATCTCCAGAGTCAACATAACATCAGTCTTATTAGGGTTGAGTTCCAGTGAGTTAAGTCCATCTGAATCCATGCCTTTATCCCAGTCAGATCCGTACCATCCAAATCCAATGATACTCCCCAGTTGGAACCAATTAAATTGGACCCATCAGCTTCATGCCATCATGGTCCTGTATATTCCTTAAGTTTACCAAAGAGGAAGATGTCATGAGTGACTTGCACAATGCATTTTAATTTCTATCACAGCAAATTTACAGTTCTTTCAGATTTGAATTTAAGTTTAAACAAGGCTTCAGGTTACCTCAAAATAGCTTAGTACTTATTTTAAGAACTGGAGTAATACCCACAGTGTCATTTCTGCCTTACAAAAAGGTTTTTTCCCCAACTATTCTGAGAAAAACAGCTAACAGTTCAACAGCTTAAATACCAGTGAATGGATCTCCTGAGATTAATCTGTCTGGTGTTGCTCAGGTAAAGACTTCTGCACAATTTAACAAAGGAAATAATTTCCCTATTTTTATAATGCATGTCTCTCTGTAGTATAAATTACTAAAACCACACTGCTTATCTGCAGTAATGTTATAGATTTAGATAATTTACTGTGTATCACGTTATCAGTTAATTAAAGAGATGCAATAAAGTCATTATTTACTAAGAAACAGCAACCCTTGCAATATCTTGTCAGAGAAATTGGCTGACGCAAGAACATTATATTTAAGTCTAAATTCCGAATAGCCCTTAAAAAATTTCATCTGCTTCCTCGAGCTTTCTGGAGGGAGCTGTCATTCTTGGATCCCCTCATCTTCAGAGGAGAAAGCCCCAGATCTTACTTGTAATCACAAAAGTTCTGTGAAACCCAGGTTAGTGGGGGAAAAAATGTATTAAGGGCCCGATTCTGCACTTCCTACCAGATGCTTATCACTCTCAAGACCCAGTGAAGTCAATGGAAGCTCAGGGTGCTCAGCATCTTGCAGAATTGGGTTCTTGATGGCTTTCTGTATGTAAAGGTTTTGAAGAAAAAAATCTTAAGGAAGGTTAGGCATTTCCTGTCCCCCTTAGCCTCCCCCCCCCTTTGCTTTTGCCTAAAGATTACTCTGCATCCTAGACAAAGGAAATATTTAAACTGTTAAATCTGAACAAAGATACAGTCTGCGTATGACTTCTCTGAAGCCCTATAAAAATTCTTTAAAATTGCCTATTCACTCAAATTTACTGAGTGTAGCAAAAATGTCAAAGGCATAAAGTCAGAGAAGATTGAATAAAATAATGCAGAAAGACAGATTAGTCATGCACAGACCCACACAGCCTTTCACAGCACACAATACCACTTTTTATTACCGCTCTATCTTTACAAAGACTATGTTCAATACATAGAGGATGATACATGGTCAGTCATGTAATCTGCCTTTGATTCCAAGACTCATTTATCTAGGCCCTTTTCACAAAGACATTGATGAGAGATTTCAGTGTTTTCAGTGCATTGTTTTATTTATCATATATAATGGCTGGTGGAAAAAATAGGAATTATGTCACAGCTACCACATAAAGGAGTTACATAAAAGACTGTGACAAAGTTTGGTAAAACACATAATAGCTAGGCATATAAATTCTCATTCCCTATGTCCCTGTCCCCCCAAAAGCTTTGAGTATTGATAGCTATCAAAAGTTATTGAAAAACCATGTTTCCTAACTTGTTTACATGCTCCTGTAAATCTTTATAAAGCTGTCTGAAAATTGTTATTTTGTCCCCGTTTTAAATTTGAACAATATTTTAATTGTTATTTTTAGAGATGCAGATTTATTATTTAAACATGCACAAAAGAAAAGAGACTATTTGTCAGTCACAGTTTTATATCTTGCAAATTTAATAAAGAACAGCCCTTAAAATAGAATTTCTTAGCCTGCCAGGATTGACAAAGCCAGCTAATGCAGAAATATCAACAGCAAACCTCATCAGCAGCCCTGCAATGCCTTGCAATCAAGAGAAAAGCCACAACTTTACCTAAACTTTAATATATAGCTATCTAAATAGCTATACATATGTGTGCATGGAAGAATTAGTAGGGAGCCTTGAAATGCATGAGGAAAAAGAGAAGAGCCCATTGGCTAGGTACTGCTAGATTTTCTGTGAGCAAATGCCACTTTTTGAGATTGTTGTGAAATGTAAAGGAACTTTGAGAGAGAGTGTAAGAGGAGGGAAAGGAAATAGTGATTGACATTTATTTTACAAAACATTGGTCCAAATCTTGCTCTCAGATACACATGTGTAAATCTGGAGTAACTTCACTGACTTGGTTGGAATTATTCCAGATTTACATCTGAATGACTGAGAGATAATGTGCTCCATTGAATGGACATGCCATATACTCTAAATAAGCTTGTTTTCTTGTTTACAGTAAATGCTGAATGCTGATTATATTAACCCCTCCCCACCTAAAATATGACAATTTTTCCCTGCACGAGGCTCAGTGAAAACAGAATTCCTTGGCAGCTGAAAAGGTTGCAAAAATACCTATGGGTCCTATTCTGATCTGTGGGAATCCAGAGTGACTTCACTGGTGTTAATGCACTTGCTCTGAATTTATGAGGCTGTGAAATCAGAATGTATGCCTAGGCAACCTTAACTAAGTAAAAAGAACCATGTTTTATTACTTGCCAGACCATTTGCTAAAGGGTACACTTAAACTGGGCTCTTTCTGGAGTCAGGCTGAAAAGCTTTTTGAAAAAGTTTACCAGTATTGTCGAAAAGAAGGCTCTTCATGAAAAGAAAGCAAACATGATTAGGTACAAAGGAAGGATGCTGAGAGCCAGAGTTGATATGGAGAGGTGTAAAGGTGTTTGGGTGTTACGTGCAAATATTGATCTTGGTGTTATAGTGCTTCAGACCTTGAGGCCAGAGTCTTAAATAATCGTCTGAAATGGGAATTAACTATAATTCCACCAATCTGAGACTCGGAGCAGACAGAATGACTGAATTTGGAAATTATACAGATGCACTGTATATCCAAATCCCAGTTCTTCTATAGGGTTGACAAAGCTGAATCAGTAAGGTATCCTTGACATATATAGCAGTTTCTAGTCAGGACAAAACATTAACGCACTATTAAAGCTGAGATATATGATTTAATAGAGAGAGACTTCATGGCTAAAGAAAAATCTCTTGGGGGAGGGGAACATAGAGGGAATGTCAGTGAAATGTTGATGATTTTGCTGGACCCAGGAGACAAACATCTCTAATTTCAGAGATTTGAGTGGAAAGTATTTAAACAGCACACGAAAGAAAACTGAATGGGGAAGAAACACTTTCAGATAGGAGAGCCAATTAGAATCAAGCCCAACACGATAGTTTTCCTATTTCTCTACGTAGAGGTGTCAGATTCTACCAGTTTGAGGTCTCCGAGAAGGTTTGTTCGAGAGTGAGCGCAGACTATGGAGAGTCTCTGATGTTTGCCAACCCCCCGGGAAGATGACAGCATCACTGTGTTCTGGTTCTGGAGAGTTCAGACTAGGACATCCTCACGTCATGCGCTAGAGTGCGGCCGATAAAATGTGCAATGTTAACTGCAAATCTTCAGAAAACATAAGTCAGGCCCCCCAAAATCAGGAGATTGGCATAAAATGATTAGATTTAATAAATAGCTTTGGGGTTCTTTTTCCTTTGCCTTCTGGTCTCTGAACCTTAAGGGAGCACCCAGGACACACACACAATCTTTTCTCCAAAACTATGAAGGCTAAAAATTTCCTTATTTTTATATCTATCTTTATCTATAAAGTTGAGATTCTCCAGGAGACAGGGTTGTACGTAAAACACATAATGCTGTGAGACATGTGATCAAATCATGAAAGCTGGCAACATTGATCACATGCCCCTGAAGTTTATACATTATAATATGGAAGTAGAGAGATATGTAGATAGACAGAAAAGATTGAAAGATCTGAGGAAAGGAAGAACCCTCCTCATACTTCTCCTCTGCTCTAAGTCTGGATTGAAAACTCTGCTGCTGTATTGGTTGATGTGGGAAAGAGTATGAGCAACGGAGTTTGTTTTATATAGGCCCTTTCATATACAGAAGAGATCTCATGCTGCTTTACAAAGTACTCACTTGCTAGGTTATCAGACCAGAGATTGTGAAGAGGAGAAGGAGGACTGTGAGGATTGGAGGAGCCACCATATAGCTCTCACAAGAGACTAGACATCATTTTATAAAGAAAGGGAGTATTAGCCAGGACACTTGGGTCATGTCTACTGTCTGATCTCAGCACAATGGGACCTTGAGCTTTCATTTGGACACTCTCCACAGATGGGCTGGAGGGACTCCAGTTTAATGTCACCTCTGGAGCATGGCTTTCCTAACCGCACAGTGTTTCACTGAGCCCTCCTTCCAGCTCTGTGTTTCACCACTAAGTCTGAAGCTGCTTCTGCTTTTGATCCCCCTACTGGCATATGGACACTTGCGTTAAACAGAGCAGATGAGCTGCCTTCAGGACTCATCATCTGAAAGAGTGGGGCCCTTCAGTTAACAGCTGTGAATGGGAGAGAGTTGGGGTGAAAGTACATTTATTTTACTCTGAATTTCCTTTCTCACCTGTCTGGGTAATGCCCCAAAGGCCCAATTGCAGAACACTTCCCTCCCAATTGCAGGACACTTCCCTCCACTTTACTCCCATCTCTAGCTCCTGATCCAGTGTGTGTCTCCTCTTCCCAGAACTCCTGAACCTGTTTATTCCCAATCTTCTGTTGTACTGCTGCACCCCATGCTACTAGCCTCTGTACTACGCTTGGTAGGTGAAATTCACCTTTTCTGTGAGGGCCAGTGTAGGCCTCTGCAAATGAGACTAAGCTGGTGCATAGGCCTTTCACTCAGGGCAACTGACTGGAGCTGCTGTATCAAGCAGGGGGAGCAGAAAGTGAACAGCTGAATGGTAGGAAAATATGTATCTTTCCAAGTTTTTCATTGAATGGGGGAAGCTTCCATCTAAAGAAGCAAATATACAGTAAGGGCAGGCCAAATAACACAGTGTAGCACATATATAACACTTTTTCCAACAGATCTCAAAGCACTTTACAAGGTCAATGTCCTTTAACAGGTGGGGAAACTGAAGCCTACAGATTGCTCAAACTTACCCAGCAGCAGAGCCAGAAATGGGTCAGACCAAAGTTCTATCTAGCCTAGCATCCTGTCTTCCAACATTGGCCAATGCCAGGTGCCCCAGAGGAAAAGACCAGAACAGGTAATCATCAAGTGATCCATCCCCTGTCACCCATTTCTAGCTTCTGGCAAGCAGAGGCTAGGGACATTGTCCCTGCCCATCCTGGCTAATAACCATTGATGGACCTACCCTCCATGAATTTATCTAGCTCTTTTTTGAAGCCTGTTGTAGTCTTGGCCTTCACAACATCCTCTGGCAAGGAGTTCCACAGGTTAACTGTGCATTGTGTGAAAAAATACTTCCTTTTGTTTGTTTTAAACCTGCTGCCTATTAATTTCATTTGGTGATCCCTAGTTCTTGTGTTATGAGAAAGAGTAAATAACACTTCCTTATTTACTTTTCCCACACCAGTCATGATTTTACAGACCTCTATCATATCCCCCCTTTGTCATCTCTTTTCCAAACTGAACAGTCCCAGTCTTATTAATCTCTCCTCAGATGGAAGCCGTTCCATACCCCAAATCATTATCGTTGCCCTTTTCTGAACCTTTTCCAATTCCAATATATCTTTTTTGAGATGTGGTGACCACATCTGCACACAGTATTCAAGATGTGGGTGTACAATGAATTTATATAGAGGCAATATATTTTCTGTCTTACTATCTATCCCTTTCTTAATGTTTTCCAACTTTCTGTTTGCTTTTTGACTGCTGCTGCACATCGAGTGGATGTATTCAGAGAACTATCCACAATGACTCCAAGATCTCTTTCTTGATTGGTAACAGCTAATTTAGACCCCATCATTTTATATGTATAATTGGGATTATGTTTTCCCATGTGCATTACTTTGAATTTATTAACACTAAATTTCATCTGCCATTTTGTTGCCCAGTCACCCAGTTTAGTGAGATCCTTTTATAGCTCTTTGCAGTCTGCTTGGGACTTAACTATCTTGAGTAGTTTTGTATCATCTGCAAATTTTGCCACCTCACTGTTTACCCCTTTTTCCAGATGGTTTATGAATATGTTGAATAGGTCCCAGTACAGATTCCTGGGGGACACCACTATTTACCTCTCTCCATGCTGAAAACTGACCATTTATTCCTACCCTTTGTTTCCTATCTTTTAACCAGTTACCAATCCATAAGAGAACCTTCCCTCTTATCCCATGACAGCTTACTTTGCTTAAGAGCCTTTGACGAGGGACCTTGTCAAAGGCTTTCTGAAAATCTAAGTACACTATATCCACTGGTTAAGATAACTCAGAGCATCTGAGCTGCAGTATGAATGTTGCAAAATGTACTGTCCCTTTAATCACAGAGTTCCACAGAAAGCCCTACGTTATCATTCTGCGAGGTTCCTATAATATAGTGCTGTGCAGCTGCAACCTAGATCCTGCAGAAAACAAAATGGGCCGACTGAAATGGAAACTTTTGTTACTTATAATGTTAATGAAACCAGTTTATCAGGCAGCACAGAGGAAGTGGAATATTTAGTGCCATTTAATGTCTAATCATCAGCATTTCTTTGAATAAATCACATTACATTGTCTAAAACCTGAAAAGACGAGGCTGTAATAATTTTTAATATGTTGTCGTTTTATTAAAGGAACACCCCATTTGCCATCTAGCTGAACATGTTTTTAGGGGCAGTTGTACACAATTTGAACTTATATTTGGCGGTTTTGGATACTGCCGTGTTATAGAGCTGTATACCAAGGGTTTCCCTCTTTTAGGTTCAGGGAAACATGAACTCAGGATGTGCAGGAGGAGACTTGCTTCTCTGGCTTGAAATCCTTCTTTGTGGGATCCCCCCCCCCCATAAATGATCGTTTGTAACAATAGAAAGCAGAGAACTGTTCCAGAAGCTCTATCAGAGTTCTTTACAAATGCAATATTACTGTCTTGTGAACTATTATTAAATACTTTTGATGTGTGTTCCAGTTACACTATCTCATTTCTGGCAACAGTAGTTCCTCCCTTGAAGCAAATCCTGTCCTTCCCCCTTTCTCTTCTAGTTATCCTTGCAGGCCTGATGGCCCTAAACAGAGCAGAGCCTCCATAGTTTTGCTATTCAGGGATGTAGCAGGCCAGAGAGAGGTCACAAATGTGTGCCCCCTCCCTCACCAGTGTTTTGGAGCACCGTATAGTACAAAGGAAGTGTCAGTATCAGGGCTTATAGCCAAAGAGTCTGCAAATATGCAGTGCCATTGGCCAAGGGACCCCCTGTTTAGGTAGAGTGCAGGGTCAGCAGCTCCAAGACAATAGCAGTGGCTGTGGAGAACTCTCACTAGGGTACTGCAGCATTGTGGGAAGGAGTCTGATTCTCTGGGCCCCTCAGACTATCCCATAGGCTCTGCACAGGAGACCAGGATTTGGTCCTTTGTACTGTGGACAAGATTCTACTGGTTCTACTCATGTGAGTAGTAGCTTACTCTATGAACAGTACCATTCACATTAATGGGGCTACTTCCGAAGTCAGGGTGGCAAAATCCGACCCTGTGGTCATAATATTTTAATCCTGTTTCTGAAAACTCTTCTTGTGGAGATCTCCCATTAAAATCAACGTGTGCTCCATGCCCAAGGGCTGGTCCGACTGAACCCGGCCTTTGTGTGTGGGATGTTTCAAGTTACAGATAACACATCTGATCCTGTCTGAGGCTCCATTTCTTGCGCACAGATATCTTGCTCATTGTAACTTTTAAGTTACCTGCAATGAACCCGTAAGTCCTAATAAAATGAAATGATGACAGTTGTCTTTAAGGCCATTGATTATGGAAATATGGACAGTTGGACACAGATGAGATGGTTATAAACGGTGCTGTCAAAATAAAATAATTATTGTATTAAAAAGGAAGCTGTTCAAAACTGGAGCTACTATACCTATAAAAATATTTCAGCCCTTGATGTATTTTGTGTTTCATGATATATCATGTATTTTCTCAAGGAGCAGCTCATCAGACATACATTTTAATATGATTACTGTATAGCATCTTGAGTCCCTTAGATCCTGCTACATGCACTTCACCTGCAGATGGATTTTTTTTTATTGACTTAATACTAGTTTTAACTAGATTCTGAAGACTGACTAAGTTGGTTGTGCACATACCACTTTCTATCAGGAGTGGGAAAAAGCTAGCATATCTTATTGTACATGAAACACTCTATGATATGTACTAAATATTATGACTACTGCAAGCCCTGCAATAATTGATTCACCCACACGGCCATTTAGTCCGTGAGCTGTTCGTTTTACAAATTCTACAATCTTTTAGAAATTCTTTCACTGCAGAAGATTGCTGCCTGGCCTCAGATTCATTATGGTGATTGAATCCTCTTCAATAGAGAACTGTTTAAAGAGAGCACATCCCTGTGTGTCTCACTCACAGTGAAGACACATAGGTTAAAAGCTTGTCTGGGTGGCATAATTCACTGCTGCTGTGCCAAACAATCACATCTTATTGTGACCTTCATAAGATACAAAAAGGCAATAGTATGGAGCTAGTCTTTTTTTTTTTAAACCAAAGCACAATTTTAGCTACCCAACATCTGAAGCTACTAGAATTCCTAATTAAATAACCAATTAATAATGTAGAATAGAAAGAGCTATTTTTTTCAGACACAAAATCATAATTAATCAGAGTACAAAAAGCTGCCTGTCTTTATATCAGGAAAATATAGACTAGGTGTTTAAATATTCTAGCACACCTGAACCTTGGCCATTCGTCATTGTTATGACTTAAAACATCTCAGACTAAATTAGGTTTTGTTTGTATAGAGCAGTGAAAGTCAGATGGCTTGAATGACAAAATTAGAACATGCTCAAATCGCTGAAACAAAACTGCATAAAAGAAAAGATATGCAGGAGGAGAATTGCTTCTCTGGCCTGAAATCCTTCTTTGTGGGATTTCCCCCCACCCCCATAAATGATTGTTTGTAACAATAGAAAGCAGAGAACAGTTCCAGAAGCTCTATCAGAGTTCTTTATAAATGCAACGTTTGGCACATTTATATATTACAAGGAAATAAAATTGTTGTGTATAGCTGAAATATAACCTCTGTTATTTCTCCTTAGTCAATGAAATGCCATAAAATGGATGTTTTTCAAGGAAGAATATCTGAAGTAATTTTGTATAGCACACCAAGGTCACAGTTTATCAGTAATATATAACATTTTAAAAAAATCAAAAGTTTTTTCCCCTCTTTGGAAGTTTTTGGGGTATTTTGGTGAATTTAATCAAATACATTTGAAATAAATATTTAGTGCGTTTTTTTTCTTGCATGGTTCATATTTTTACCTGAACTATTCGATACAGATGGCAGGTTTGGTACTGGCTGGTTGTTGTTGTTTGTTTTTTTGCCACTGTTTTAATATAGACAAGTGTATAGCAAATATTATTTTCTGCAATGCAGTCACATAGCTTAGCTAAAGACAACTAATTCTTTTGGGAACTCAGATCTTAATATTTCACCAATTTTGCGTGAAGCTGTGGAATTGTACAACACGGGGCAATAGCTCTTATCAGAATGGCACTAGAGACCCCCTACATTAAAGTCTGAAGTTTAAAAATAGATACAACTACATGTAAATTGCTAAGTTTGGGCCAAATTCTACAGCTCTTAATTGAGCAAACCTCCCATTGACCTCAGGAGGAGATTTGCTCAATTAAAGGCTGCAGTATTTGGCCTTTTATAATTGTTTCAGAAATATAATTGATGAGAGGCTATATTAATGGTTTCCTAGTTTGATTGCTGTTTAACAGCATGCTTCTTGAGTCTTCCTTCCTTTAAACCTATCTTTTGGGCATTTTAATGTCTTTTTTGCAAAAATGTTTTATATACATTATTGTATATGTGGGTGTGTATATGTCTGTAGGTGACCCATACACATTGTATATATGTATACATACATACACCTATCTATGCATTTGTAATATATATTTCATATAATTAGTTAGACTGCATTTTGGACAATGCAGTACAGGTAAGAAGAATGTATTTGCCACTTTATAGATGTGTGTCTTGCCATAGAGGATCTCTGTCCACATAAAATTTCTTATTGTCTTAGTAATAAATAATTTTTGGTGACAGTTATAGCATAAGACTGTGCAATGTTTTTTTATTGACAAAGCTGCTATGAATCAACAATATACATGAACACAATACAGAATATAGGCATTGTAGCTCAGATTTTGTCAATAGGGCATTACATTGATCTGCTCTCTTTGGTGTTATTTGTAGAGCTGCAATGTTCATTTTGCCAGAGATACAAACTCTGTTAGATTGCCTCAAAAACAGAAATCCTGGCCTGGGTTTCTGACGCCCAACTGGGGGCATGTCTAATCTTCTTAAGTCACGACTCTTGATAATGGGTTCATGGAAACAATAAAAATGAAAAAGTCATTAGATCTATATCTAGGTCCTATCCAGCTTGATGGCATATTAACAAAGGGCAGAAAGTTAAGGTAACATAGAAGTGGGAAAGGACGCAGCCTTGGATGAAAAGGAAAAGCAGAGTAATTAATAAATTAATAAAATTAATAAATTAATAAAATTAATAAAAATGTGCAGATAGGAAGTATTTTTTATCCAAGGATCTCAAAGTCCATGACAAAGACTTTCCCTAATTGAAAAATGGGGATTTTATGAGGCCTAGATTAAGTGGCATGAGATCTCAGACGGAGCCAGTAGTAGAATTTAGATTTCCTGAGGCCAGTCTGTGTTCTGTTTGATTAGCCATCCATTTCTCAATCTAGCTAAGTATTTATACATATCTGCTGCACTGAGGGCTCCTTTCCACATACCCCTCACTTGCAGACCTGGATGAGGCAGCTGCAGTGAGTCAAATTGCTTGCTTCTTGCCTCTCTTCCTTCTAGGCTTGGGATTGTAGAGGCAAAAAGGAGAGGGGAGGAGCAGAGAAGAACTGACCCATAATTCAGATTAGGGGAGGGGGAAACAGAGTGGCCCCGAACTGCTGGGCTCTTGTTGCTCTCTCCTCCCCAATCTCGGCTTGTGAAAAAAGGGGCCAGCTCTTCTCTCTTCCCCCTTTCCTGACATAAAATCTTATGTTGGCAACTGTGGGGAGAGGGAAAGCTGGGCTTGCCACATGCAGCGTTTCTGATTGGCTGCCCTTGCCCATTTCCACCACTGCCTGGGAAAGTGCAGCCAATCTACCCCTGTAGACAGATGGGATTTGCCACAGATCTACAGGAGAGTCTGTGGTGGTATTCTGCGCTGCAAGCTAAGAGGAGCTATCTTGGCACTGTCCCCATATATGACTGCTCCAGGTGGCATACCTTAGGCAGCCCAGGGTAGCCTGTGTATACTATGGCCACCTTCCCGGGCTGCCCAGTAAGCTGCAGCACTGCCCAGACTCTCCAAAGCACTGCGGGCTGTAGTCCCATTTCCAACATGTCTCTCCTGTCTCCAGCTCTGTTCTTGGCACACCTGCTAGACCAGGGTTTGTGAGGGGATCATCTGAGAGCAGCATTAGAGCTGTCTGCTGAGGTACCAGTGCTGGGGGAATCCTCCCTCAACCAGATACAGGGCTTTGAGGGTCTCTTAATGTAGTTCTGGCACCTTTTTTCTGGTGCAAAGGAGCTGGAGCAGGAATGAGAATTCCACCTGTGTAGGCTAGGGTGGTAGGACTGTTTATATGACCCCCATCACTGCATCAAGTTTATTGCCATCATTTTGGTATTTGGGAGAGTAAAAGGAGAAAAAGACATTTCCTGGATTGTGCCAGCTCTATTGGTAGATGAAAGTATCTGCTAGAAGTCCAGAGAGACCAAATGAAGAGAATGCTGCCACAAAAGGTAATACAGTAAAGGAATGAGATAAATGACTGACCACGAAGAACCTGAAGAATATCTACTGTAAAAAGAACTATCTTACCGATTGGGGTTTTCTGATCTTGCTTACTTTTAATTTTCATTATTTTCAAAATACGTCATGTAATTAAACCACAGGCCTGCGGTTTTCTTACTTTATTATGGCAAAGAAGCCCACCTTTTTTCTTTCTTAGAAGAAGCTCATAATAATATGGGGCGCATGGGATCTGAAAATATTCAACTAAAAGATATGGGGAACTCTCTTGTGTGACACCCACCTCTTCTATGAATTCTTGGAATTGTCCCTACACTGACACAGTGAGCTGTCATTCCTCTAGTGTAGAGAGAGTAGGGAAAGAAAAATAGACTACAATTAAATACATAAATATGTATGTATCTATGCATGTATTTGTAAATTGAAGCCCAATGGTACCCTAAATATGACCAGCATCACAGGATAGATATATGTTATCCTTCCACACAGGATAGAGCCAGCAGTTTGACAGTTTGTCTCATGGTTCTTCATCAGGAGATCCTTATTTCATCCACCTATACTCTGTGGGAAACCCAGGTTAAAGTAAGGCCCAGGCCTAAGAAGTGTTTATTTCTGAGACACTGAGTGTCCTCCTATCCCACCTCGCAGTATTAGTATATAAAACCAGACAACAAGGAACAGGAAATCAGCCAAACATCGTAGTGGCCATCATAACCCGAAATGAGTCAGGCTGAATTCCTCCTATCAGTAATAGAAAACTGGTGTGTTTCCCTTTAAGTATGATTGACAGCAATTGTATTATCAGTCAGCCTTTGAGAGCCTTCCTGCGTGCGTCAGGCTTGCTGTTTTCTAAGCAGTCCTCCTTACATGATCTGTGTAGGCTATCTTCCATACATGGGCATGGGCATGGGCATGGTGTGTGTGTGTGTGTGTGTGTGTGTGCGTGTTGGGGGGGGGGGTTGCATATCTTCATCTTCCACAGTTGTTTGAAGGGTGTAGGCAAAGGCAGGAGTCCAGGCTCTGCGGGTGAGGAAAAGAAATAATTTGGTTTCTAAATTGGAAATAGACTTGAGTGCAACTGAGCCACAGAAACTCCCAGGCCAAAAACCACAGAATTTGGGCATGTTGCTGAACTGACCCCATGAGAATAAAGTGATAGTGTATAAATACTGGCTCTGGATGGTTTTAGTGTTTTGCTCTTACAATACAAGTATTTGTGTGTTAAAAACAGTAAGAACAAGACATCTGAAAATTAGGATTCTGTGTCAGGCTGTCAATACCCACAAGCATGCAGCCTTTCATTAAAATCTGTTTTACATTTTTGTTATGCACAGAGAGCCAAAAAGATGCCAAACGCCTGATATTTGTGATCACATCCTCCTGCTAATATAAGACACTGCAAAGACGATTGTATTAAAACATTTTTTGCCAAAGGCTGAACAGTAAAAATAAAATAATAAAAAATAGATTTGAACGTGAGATAAGAATTCTAGATGCTCTTGTTGGGTGAAGTAATTTTCTAGGCAAGGATCCTCTTTTAACTCTTCATAATTAAGTGAAATAATAAGTAATATATTAATTCCAATTTTCCACATGGGTTTTCAATCCTAGGAAAATTGTGCAAAATGTAACCATTCTGTGAAAATCATGTAATGATCGCATGTCAAATGACCTGGCAAAAGTGATATTATTATGTCACAACACCATGAGTAAATTATCTTACTGGAGACTCGCTTAAAAGTCATGGAGATCATCTGATGCATGAGATGGAAATTTCTCATGCCAAAACAATATTGACAGCTTATCAAGCAGAGAGGAAAGTATAATAATAAAATAGAATGTAAGGTAAGATAACACTTGCTACTGAAGGTAGAAAATATGACATGGCATTTCAATTTTAAGGTTATAGGCAGGATGATATGTTATGAAGGTTTAGATGCAAAATAGTGTAACTTGCATGTGAATTTATTGGAGTAAATACAGTATTTTAATGGATAGGTACAGAATATAAATTATATAATACATGTATTATAGAAAGAAAAGTACACAAACAAAGGACCACTGAGATGGCCTACAACTTGCAAGAATCTTTGTCCCATTCTTCCCTTCTTCTTACAGTCATTCTAGCATGGCTGGATGGATTCAAGTTTCACTGGTTTTAGTTTTATTTACAATTCTGTCACAAGAATTCCCTATTGCTTTTATTTAGTTTGATTCATTGACCATGTTCAACCTACCATTTTACAGCTTCAGCAAAATGTAAAAGGTGGAATGGCCAGGCACGCATAATAAAGAATATTGTAGCATAATGCAGTAAACCGGAGAGAGATATTTGTGAACTAGACTGGATGTTAAAGTCCTCCCATTGTGTTTTCACAAACATTTTGCAATGAAAGCAAAAAAGTTGATTGATAGGAATGTTCACTAAGGCCCTGGTTCAGCAAATCACTCGTGCTTAAAGTTAAACATTGGCTTAAGTACTGAACCTTGTTGAATTGGGGCCTTATCTTTTCATGCCACAACTTTAAAATCTGATCTTGTGCTCCTGGCTTCTCTCCTCCTTAGAGGCAACAGTATTTACCTTTCATATTTGGTGAAACTGCCATGCTACTTTCATCAATAAATCCCGAATGCCAAATTAATTGGAAGGAATTGACTGCGAAGACTTATGTGGCAAGACTGAAAGTCTAATAGCTCAGAATTGGTTTTGATGACATGGTTGTTAAAAAGCTGGCAGGTGCCAGGGTTTTGTTTACAATTGCGCCACCCCTTTTGGAAGCCATTGGTGGAGTCACTCTGCTGATAGCAAGGGTTGGGAATTTCTCAGAAAAAAGGATAGTTGAGACAAGTCCTAGGAGGCAGGGGCCGCACTGCAAGACAGAGGTTCTGTGGAAGCTTTACTGGCACAGGATTGAAAAAGTCCTGCTGATATCTATCCAACAACGCATTTAAAAAACATTCACCTGAGTGGTGCCGTGTGTTGCTGATGTGAAAATCAGAAACAGGAGTGTGAAGTGTGTGCAAAGTGTGCATGTACAAAAGAAAGTGTAGAAAGCTATTCTGGAGTCTCTAGTTTTACATGAATATATCTCTTGACCCTTTGCCTCTAATGCCACTAAGAGCAATTGGTTAATGAAAATTGTTTACTCAGCTTCGGCACAATTATTTTGCAGAAACAAGTTGCTGTATCTTATTCATCCCATTTCTTCATTGTCAGTTCTTTCCACCAGTTTTCTCCTCTCTTTTTTCAGCACACTTGTAAAGGGTATTAACACCCAGAAAGTATCTGTTTTAATGCAGTATGAACGTTCAAGATAGCCAGTGGAAAATACATTACCTTTAGTTGAATCTGTTTGGTTTGAGAAATCTGTTTCTTGTCTGCTGTAACAGATTGTCTGGAAGACTGCACTGTACCTGCTACCCACAGGTCATTATTCAGTGAAAACCACACTTTAAAAAAGCACAGTGTCAAAAGCATGGAGGAAATAAATCAGGCTAGATCAGAGATCCCTCTGTATGCGTATGCTTCTCCAAGCATTTGTATCTGGTTCAGAATAAGGTTAGTTTCAGCATGTGATGTTTTGTATCTGTGGATGGGTGTCAAAACACTGCCAGTGCACCTTCTTATTGATACTTCTCCCATTGCTATTTACCTTTCTAACCCTCCTTAACCCAAATAAGTAACATGAATTTTTTTCATTTATTCCTTAAGATCTTCATAAAGAATTTAGGAATTTTGGGTTAGATCCTCAGCTAGTGTAAATCAACGTAACACCATTGACGCTGATGGAGCTAAACCAGTTTACACCCACTGAGGGTATGAGTTCTATTTTTTGTTAGACAAGCATAACCAGAGATCTCAAGGATACTGCACTTTTCTCTACCGGACTTGCTAAGAAAGAGGTTGAACCTGATCCTCTTATGCACGATAAATGAAGATAGTTCATCTCTTTATTTAAAGAGACAATTTGCAGTGCATCATAAGGAAGGGTTATTGTATTCTTGGTACAGTAGTTAATGAGAAGTAAGACTCTTTGTTGAGTAATGAGATTTTCCTTGGCTATTTTGGGAAAATCCCAGTGGTGAAAGGACACTGTGGAATGATCCCTCTCAATAACAAATGGAAAAGCCTTCACTTTGAATGGAAAACCAATGAGTTAAGGAACATTGGAATGGTGATATTGGATCAGATCTGAGGTCCATCTAGTCTCATATTCCATCCTCAACAGTGGCCAGCACCAGATGCTTCAGAGAAGGTGTAGAATTTCCCCCCACATTAGGTCTCATCCTGATTTCTAATCCTGATCTCTAATAGTTAGCTAATAGTTAATAGGCTTAAGCCCTGAAGCATGAAGTTTTCATGTCTCTTCCAACATTTTTATTATTATTACCTATTATAACTCTATATATTCTAGTCATAGTAAAAGACGAAGGCCTAGGAAAATATATTGGCTCCAAAATATCCTGTGAATATTCTCTGCATGGACTCATTCATGCATGTTTTTGTGAGAAGATGGAGACAATTTAGATAAAATTGTGCATGTCTGAAAACAGATATTTGAAAGAGTGTAGATGGGCTGGTTATTCTGATCACTTGAACCATCACTTGACTTGTGGACATCATCTAGCAGCTAGATACTGTGGTGACAGTCACATTAGACTAATATGCTATAATAGCTAAATTGAGTCACAGAATGAATTCTGCCAGTACCAGTAAATTATAGTACCATGCAGCAACCATTCCATTCTTTGGAGACTTTGAAGATCAAAGTTTCTCAGCATCAAAAATTCTTAGTGTAAACTCCTAAAGAGGTATTCATTTATAAAGGATCTATAAAACAAACCTGTTGAGTACAAAATATTCACAGTATCCGGGAAAATAGAGAAGAAAAATACATAAAAAATAACCCCCGACAGTTCATTCAGCTAGGAGTGGTTTGGTTGGCAGAATTTCACAGTTCCTGAGTTTTTCTTTTAGTTTAAGGCTCCTTTGTAGGAGGGTAATGCTGGCTACCCCTTGCAGGTGCCAGAGGTGAAGGAATACAAGGGGTGTGCAAGTCTACCAGATCTTTCATCCTACTACTCAGAAAAAAGGTAAGGAACAGAGGAGAGCGGGACATGTTTAGATAGGGAATACCAGTCAGTCCAAGCCCCAACAAAATCTGAAGTGAGGCTCACTTTGTTTGGAGGTTTTCAGGTCTAGTTCAAAACATCCTGAATTTCTTCAGTGCATTAGCTGAACTTAGTGGGACTCCTTCTTTTCCAGATTTTTAAAAAAGACTCACACACCTGTACATGCCACCAGGCAATACTATGTCCCCACAATGGGACTGATGCCCAGTCACGTAGTATACCAGAAAATTCTTCTCTTCACTAATCAAAGTCTCATTGAAGCCTTGGACAAGGGGAACTGTTCTTAGAGGTTTCCAGCATTGCTTCTTCAAGAGTCAACTCGCTGGGAGCAATGCACTCATTTTTGTAAGGAGAAAGATCCCTTAATTTGCTATTAAATTAAACAGTGTCAGTACTATTGCCGTAGAGCTGAGCGAATAATCCATAATGAATAATTTATTCAACAAATTTAGCTGCTCTCTCTGCTCATAGACTATCTGGAGACAGATCACAATTCTTTCCAATTTATTTATTATTTGAAATTATTGATGGATAATTTTGTAATTACCGCACTCCCCCCCCAACTTTGTGGCTTGATCCTGAACAGCTATGAATATTTGAGTTCTTTGTCAATCAAGGTGTGCAGGTCAGTTGTGACGGATTGGATAAGTCAAATGGTGTTCCTGGACATTCATTGGATCAGCATATAAGCACTTCTGGCATGTATTTTTTTTTTAAATTGTCTCTCCATGCAACTTTGAAATTTGCCTTGTGCAAACATTTGCCCAGCAAAACTTGATTGCTCCAAAGTTTGCAGAAAGCAAACACAAGGGGGAAACCAAGGTGGCTGTGGTATATTCATTTAAATGTGTGGATGACTATTTGCAGGCTTTTTTTTTTTTGCACTCTGCCAAGCCCTGTTTGGCAACCTTCATCTAGAACAGTAATACTCAGATCTCAATGGTTCAAGAGCCAAATTAGCCACCAGTATTAGCAAACAATCGTGTGAATTAATTGTTTCATTTACTATATATATATATATATATATATATATATATATATTTTGAATCACTTTGATTGATTGATCTTTCAACTCTCGTATAGATTGCACCGATCACAACACGTCTTATATATATGCTCACAGCAAAATGACTGACCAAATATTATTATTTTATCAGCTACAATTGGTTAATAACATAGTAAATGCATCCTGATTGGTTAATAACTTAGACTGGTTAATAATTAAATCACACAGTGTTTTAATACCATGTGCTGCAAAGAGCCGTAGGAGACACATTAAAGAGCCACTGGAGGCTCACGAGCCACAGTCTGAATATCACTGCTCTAGAACATCCAGAAAATACATTACAGTTACTGATGGTTGTTCACATTTGTTCCTTTCCTGGCATTTCCCACCCCTCTTCGTTTTTTGATATCCAACATTAAAAAATAAAAATGGGGATGCAACTGCAATGGCTAAGGCCCTGATCCTACGAAGATGTACACAAATGGTTAAGTTTCTACACTGTGAGTAAACTTATGCATGTGAATTATTATTATTATTATTATTATTTTATTATGTTTTAGGATTGGAGTCTATAGATCGTGGGAGTGGGAGCTGGCTAGTGCAGATTAATCAATTCTCCTTGGGTCCTGCTTTTCAATACTTTATGCTTGCTGATGGAGGAGGGAGCTTTTGTTTCTATATTTTCCATTAGGTTAGATCACAGAGGAGAGATTTTCCTTGGTTTTTGAAATGTTATACATGTTTGGTATCATCTTGACATGGATAGGGTCAAATGGCATCCTTTGTGTTTCTACTTTGGGAGCTGAGTATGAATAACCATTGAAACTGTCTCATGGATATTTCAGGTATTCACACCCCATTGAAGCAGAGAGCAACCCCAAGGAGTAACACATTGTTAGTGAAATAGTACTTGGAGATGACAAACAGCACTTCAGACTGAAATGTGACAAGGTAGGTCAGTAAATGCTTTCCTTTATTAAGAGGTATCTTTGTTTATATGATGCTCAGAAGGAAGAATGGTTCTATTCAGTAGGGACCTTCAGAATGAAAAATGTTGCCCACTGCAGTGTTAATGGATTGGACTCTATTTGGGTGCTGTGGACCTACACAGGACTTCCACTTAACATTAAAGCATTTATTTGGTTGGAATTAAAGTTGTGAATTTTGTTCTGAAATCACCACACCATTCTTGGAAATGGAGGCATTACCATTTTTGCGTTTAAATTTTCAGAAATTTGGTCTGTTTTAAAAACATTAAAAATAGCGACTGTGACAAAGATAAAAGCAGATGAGCAATTGTTAACAGGATTAGCGTCAACTTACTCACTGAGGCGTGGGGCTGATGCAGCTGAAATCTGCCAGCCTGCCCCTCTCCCAGCGTGAGGGGGAGAAAGGGAATGACCCTGCCTCTGAGGCTTTATTACACTGTCCCACCCTTCCCTGTCTAACTCCCAGATCCACCTGCTTTTCATCCATTCTGGCCTTCACTCTTTTCCCCAGGAGGCCCTAAGTTTATCCTTGTGCCTTGTTTCCTCTTCTTCCTCCAACCTTTTCTTGGAAATGGGCAATCTGAGGATCCTGTGCGCTGGATATTTTTGTTGTGGCAATGTGCAAGCAGGAGGTTTTAGCATGCAAAGTTATCTATGGGGTGAGATGCAACATTTTTCAGCAACTAGCCACAGTGGATTATGGCTTTTCATCTCTAGACTCATGAGACAAGGTGCAGTTCTCCTCTCAGTCTAAAAAGACACATAGGGCTGACCTTGCAAGGGGAAAAGTCCCATTGATTTCAGTGCAGGACAGGGCATTCAGTGAGAAAATAAAGGGATACAAGATTTACTTCCCTGGATGTTTGTATGTTAAATACATTTCCTTTTTCTTAGCTGATTGACAAACTTTCCTTTGTTCTCTTTCTGTGGCATTTTCTGTTCAGGTAGGGTGAAGTGCTTATCCCTTTCCTATTCAAAAAGGATTTCAAAGCCTTGGAAAAAGCAAAGAATGGCCCTTGTTTATTTTTGCAAAGTTTTAACTGGTTCAACGAGGAACTAAGCCTTGTTAAAAGGGATTTTACTATGGGTCAGCTAGAGTTTGAGAGGCTCAGGAAAAAAAGGGGAAGAAAGCTAGTTTTAACTTCAGCAGGCCCTTGGCCTCACAAAGCCCTGGCCTCCAGCATCTAACTAGCTGAACCCTAAGGCTTAGCCCCGCTGGACAGAACCAGTTAATAGGAAAAGCCAGGGTAGCTTAAGGGAATTATTAAAGAAAAGCAAAAGGGAGAAATCCTCTGGGTAAATGGGGATATGAACGGAGGACATTTTAAAATTTTTATATAAAGTATTGTTCGTTCATTCTATCCCATGATCCTCAAATGCTTATAAGCATAAAATGAAAGCAGCACAATTCTTTAGAGTATGTCACAGGATTAATTTTTTAATGATCTCTTCACCTGTGGTTACAAATAAGAGAATATTGAACCAAGTAAGATACACTGTTAAAAGAATCACTGTTGTAACTTTGATAATGAAAACAATAGGTAAAATATTGAAGAGAACCTAATTAACTTAAAAGCCCAATGTCTGTGGCTCCTAAGTAATTTAGGCACTTTTGAAAATGGGATTTAAGCACCTAACAGACTTAGGGTCTTATGAACATTTTGTGTGTGTGTATGTATATATTATTTATTTTATTTTAACTCATAACTTGTGCTGCCTCAACTCTGTTATATTCCCTTATTAGTAATATCTCTCACCCCTCATTTAAAATACATGTAAGAAAATAACTTGTAGTGTCAAAATTTCTCCTTACCCTTAATTAACTTTTAATATTTTAAGACCCCAGCCTGCAACTTGCTGCATGTGGGCAGATTCCCACAACACTGACTTACTTGGAATTCTGCGTAAGCTCAGGGGTCCACTAATGTGGAATCAATTGCAGGACTGAGGCCTTAAAAAGCCCTGTGTAACAGCAGTGTATCTCAGATTGGGCCTTGGAACTGAAAGTCATTAGACAATAATTCTTGCCTAACTGAAAGGGGGGGGGAATGCAAATACTACTGAACTACTTTGTGCAGTTTTATGAAATGGGTAAATGAAAATCACTAAAGCCATAAAAATGACACAAAATTTCAAACCTCAGTTTAAAGTTAACTTCCTAAAGCCATGTTTAAGCAATCAGATGAAAGTACTTTACATGCCTAACCATAGAGCTAGGAACCTAACTCTGGGATTGAAAATTTTGGCAGAATCATTATTATTGGGACTAAACAAATATGATTCCTGTCAATTATTTTCTATTGCAAATGGCAAAAGACTGCCAGACTTCTGTGAAGCTTCAGGCAGGGCTTATGTTTTCTAATATTCCTGAAACCCTTGATTTTAGGAGGCAACAATACAGTCCATTAACAAATATAATCAACATCATGTCTGCTGGACCAAGATCACGCTCACTGCAATATTGCCACTTTTCACTGTTATTCCATTTAAATCAGTAGACCCTCAGGAGGTACCAAGTATGATCACAGTGCAGGAGGTGGACATCTGCCAGACATGACTGCTATCCCTTGTTCTGAAAGTATTTACATCAATCATTGTATAAGCATTTATGTCCAGGCCCCTCTCTCTCTTTTTTTTTGGCCTGAGTGTGGGTTCAGATAGAAGTGTGCATGCAATATGGAGAGGATCCTGATCTCTTCCTTCTTTGCCTTATCTGTAGAAATTCATTTCTCTCCTTTCCCCTGGGTTGACCTCCAATTTGTTTTCTATTTGAAAGGCTAAGTCCATATGGCAGATATTTTCAGCCCTCAGAGTCTTTTGACCTTTTGAACAGTTTCAGTCTCAATTTCAATAATGAAACCACTTCTCTTTTTTTTCCTGAATACTTACAAATGAGATATTATATTTCCATACATTTTATTTCCAGCCACATCTGTGAATCTCATATTGATCTGGAGTTATCTGTGATAAAGAAGTTATTAATTTTGACAGATATAAGGAGAAGCTAATATCCTCCTTTTACAAACACCTAATATTAATCTTTAGTGATGTATACAAGAACTCCAGAATGGCTTGGGGCGTGTATGGAAATTATATAGGATCGAAATTTGATAATGCAAAAAGGGAAAGATTCATTTTAGAAAATTGATAAAAAATGTATTGTCTATGAAATAAGTGTAGGAAGCACAATTTAGAATTAGGTATCCATTATTCCTCCATCAGAAGAAGAAACACAACAGAATCCTAAGGGACCAGATTTATTCTGATTTATACCCCCACAACTCCTGTAATTCCATTGAGTCAGAACAGAATTTGTCCCTTGGTTTCTACTCAAAAGACATAAATGTAGCATGGAACTGATTTTGCTGTATGTGACCATATCCCCCAGCCCCCTGTTAGTAAATCTGGGGATGGAATGTTATTGTTGGACAACAGAAGATTACGCTTCTTCTAAGGGTGTTTTTGATATTTCCTCCCTTAGCAAATGTTCTCTTCATTTTTATGCTCTGTTCAAATGACTTTGTAAGCTGCCAAGGAGACTACTTTGACATATTGGAGTAATACTATGTCTCTGACTCTAAATATTTGGAGATCTGTCTTTGGATTCTCTCTCCAGAGAAGTTTTTGGCTCTCGTTAGGCTCTCGTTTGGCTCTTGTTAAATTCCAGTATTTTTCATACTTGGGACTTTTTCCCTCAGCAATTTACTGGGTTATCCTAAGGAAATTGCCAAGACAGGCGATCCTGAAAATGTTTGGAAGTTTTTTAGTTCATGGCAGAAACAATGGGATGTCCTGGCCCAAAGGAAGTTGGGAGTTAGTCTGAGATTCACACAGTTGTGCTGTTTGATTTGGTTTAATTTTTTGTTATGCTAGAAGTCACTGAAGGCTTCAGTGCTAATCACATTCAGGCAGTCTGTTCCTGATCTCCCTCTTCACACCTGACAGCACTTGCTCACATATTTCCGCACAGAATTGTACCCATGATGTTTATAATCCCCCACCTACTTCTGGGATTATTATCAGCTTTCCTGGACAGTTTACTAGGGATAGTGTACAATAGTCTGCAGCCTTCTCTACCCATAAAATGAAAGCTGCACCTATGGTACCTAACTGGTCATTGGGATAGCTGTGACAGCAGGTGAGATTTAATAAATAGTTTGTTATAACAATAGAAAATCCTGCTTGTCATTGGAGGTTTCTAAGATCTCACAGTTTAGTTTTTAGTGTCACAGCGTTTCGCTATCATGGATATTGCACTACTGAATTTATTATATATATTTATTGCTACTATAAATAATCTTTAGGTACTATATTTTTTTAAATGGCTACATTATATCAACTGTGTTAAAAAGAGCTAAAGGGATCCCCCTCAGACAGCCTCCCCAGGCCTCAAACTTACCTATAACTGCAGCTAGGCCGCTTAGGCTATCAACACACTTACAATAAGAAGAAGGCTATTCCCCAAGAAATCTCCTCAGCAATAAAACAAACTAAATTCCTCCCCACCATCTACCTCAGAACAAACTCCATCAAGACTCAGAGTACAGATATCTCTTATAGTGTGATATAAAGGTTCTGGCAGACCAAAGAAAAAAGCATGTTCCAGAGGCAAGGGCCCTTCATTCAGAATAGCAGGCTCCTTTTCTGTTGTAAATATTACAACAAGAGCACTCTTTCATCCATAAATCTCAAAGTGGGCAAGAGCTTCCTCCCAATTTACAGAATGGAAAACTGAGGTAACCAGATGAGTATTTAGCTTGAGCTTCTCAGATGGTCAAAACTGCTGCAGGGAGAGGCAGATCTCTCAGATAGTCTAGCCCCAAGCTATCTGTGATAGTATTTCCCAACCTGGGGGCTCAAGACTGGTCCCAGGGCAAGGGAGAAGAGCAACAGGAATGGAATATCCATAAGCAGCTAGGGATCCAATAAAATTGCAAAGTTGTGGATATATATGAAGCCAAAAGACCATACTCCCTTAGTTGGGAGCATGTATGTAACTTTGATCTTTGTTTATGGTTCCTTCCCCCATCCTATAGTATAATCTCTGTTTTATTGGGGTTGAGTTGCAGCCATGTCCCAGTTTACAATAGGCACTGGATACATCATTCCCCAGCAGGGTTGAGAGATATGGAAATATAGAATTGAATATTATGTTTTATAGTTGCCGTATACTATAGTTCCTTACCAATTATCCCAATGGCTCTATATACATATTGAACAAAAAGAGAGACAGAGAGAGCCCTGTGAACCCCACATAAGAGGGTCTTCAGGATTGATGAGCAATTGCATTGTGCTACTCGGTGAGCTTTTCCCAAAAGGAAAGGAACAGAGAATCTCTGGCAGGTCAACAGCAGTTTCTGATCAATGGTATCAAAGTTGACACGTCTAAGAGACTCAGCACAGACACCTTATTTTCGTCCATTGCACGGAGAAACTCATTAGCCAGAGCCAGATACACTAAGTATGTTTTCTGCACTATACCCAGACCTAACACCAAATTGACTAAGGTTGGAGAAACTTGATTACTCTAGATATGCTGGAGTTGTTTTGTCACAGTTTTCTCAGTTGTCTTCCTCCTTCTAAAAAGGAAGATGCTAATTAGTTATCAAGAATCAGTACTGGACTCTTAAGGGTCTTCTGTTAATATTTAATGTAAAAACAAATACACATGTTCCCCTTAATAAATGAAACAGATCCATATTGATTATGTGCAACTTGCCTGTGATCATAGATAGAGCAGGAATGTTCAAATAAATCCTCGATCTTCTCATCACCTGTCAGATTATAGGTATCTTCCAGCTTCATAATGGTCATCTTGGTTTTGGCATAATTTTTTGTTTAAATTTTACACTATCTTCTTTCTCTTTGGTAGCATTGTTTATAAAAATAGAATAAAGGAGAGGAGACACTTGTCCCTTTGGGGATTTGAATAGGTTCATTGCTGCCCTTAAAGTCAGTTATGATTGGCTCATGTTTCAAGAGCTCTGTTTTTGATTTACTGCATACTTGAGATACAGAGATGGATGAAGAGAGAGAGATAGATCAGATAAGACCCAGCAGGTAGAATCCAATCAATTATGGAACAGTGATAAAACCCAATAGATAGATGGAATCCATATAATGCCTCATCTGCTTAGGAAAGCAAAGCAAACAAACACCCATATGAAATTCTCAGTTTTGTTTAAATTCATATTTTTCTTGTGGTTATAGTCAATGAACCAAGAAGGGGTGTTTTGCTCTTTGGAAGTATTTGTCCTGCTGAAGATGAGGCTAATACTAAGATCCATAACGTGATTTCATATTGCTCTGCTCTTTGTGATCTCTACTTGTTTTTATTGTCAGAAGGATGACTAAGAAGTCCCCTACATATAGTGTCATCAGCATTATGATTAGAGAAATAACTCCTAAAGAATCTATTATTCATTAAATGTAACCAATATATAATTTAAAACAGTAGGTTTTGTCAAATGTTAGGTCAGCATAATTTTCTGCCTATTACTAATATCTATAACATCTTTGCCTTAGTCAGCTCTATTTAAATATGCAATCATTTACAGCTTTTGACTATATGTGTGCGCACTCCCAATTTCCAATATTCAACTACTACAAATTTTATGCTGACATCAATAGCAAACTATTAAAGACAATATTTCATTATTGGTTTTTCATCCCAAAAGTTATTTACAATTATATACTAAGCACTAATATTAAAGAAAACCATTTAAATGAGGTGCTATCTGCTTTAACAATATGTCTGTCACAGAATGAGATTGTGTTTAAAGATTTTATCAAGAAATGGTTGTTTGCTGAGGTTATGTTTTGTCCATGAAATATGCATTTCATATCTCTTTCATTTCATTAACATAATTTAATTTGTGCTTTGCATTTTGTGCATAATACATATTTGATTTACAAAACAAATATTTCCATTAGAAAATGAATTTCATGCAGGCAAAAAAGCAGAACCAAATGATGTATTGAAGGAAAATAAGAAGAAATGAAATGCATTTTCTCAGTCTATTAAAAAATCTATGGCATTGACAGAAAGTGCACTTAGTGCTACATTTAAAAAATAGCACATATGTCAATGTATTAACAAATAGAATTGGAAATACAAATATTTCCCTATATCAAGCCAAGAATCTCTTTATTTTAATTGAGTTGATTTAAAAGCCCAACTACAATTTAATTTTTATTTCATGATGTGGTACAGTGCCTGGTGCCATTACATCCATGTAGGATTTGCAGTCAATATACAAATATATTTCATCTTTTAAAATGTTTCTATTGGCACCAGCAATAAATATTTTAATAGGCTGAAAATGTGAAATCATTTATTTGCTGATTGTCTTTCAATATTGGGTAGGTGTGGGGATGGGAGGGAACCTTGAAACCTGGGTGAGAGAACGATGGAATAATGTTTGTGAGATTGCCGAGAGACAGACCCCAGCAAACAATGCTGCAAATGGGATACATCAGATCTGCATATCACTGCAAAGGCTGATCAACATATTTTGGAGTTTCACCTCCATGAGATCAATGTAATGAGAGGAAAATCAGAGCCACTATGTCCAGCTGAAATATTTGTCATTAGCTATGAATAAAACTAATCGAGTTGAGTGTCAGAGTTAATATATGCCTGTTCTGGCTTCTGAAATGTGTGTTTTCCTTAATTTAGTTCAAAAGAATTTGGTGAGGATCTGGTGAGAACTTTTAAAGGATTCTGATTCTTATGTGTGCTGTTCATGTAATTCCCATTGGATTCAATGGATAAACACAAGGGGTGAAATTCTGGCCCCAGTGAAGTCAATAGCAAAACTCAACATTGACTTGAATGGGGCCAGGTTTTCTTTCACCCAAGTAACACAGCTCAGTGCCCGTTCTACTCACTGTCTTGAAAATGGTAAAAATATTAAAATGGTATGAAAGGATGATCTTTGTGGAAAGTCTTTTTTTAAAAAATTGGGATTGTGCCCATTGTGAAACATGAAAAAAGAGCTGTGTGCTGCAATCATGGCTTGCCAACATAATGGCCTGTTGGAGGTTATTAGGAGCTGGTAAAAATAAGTAGCCTTGGGAACTGAAGAAGCACAAAGATTGTGTGCATCTACTTTTGCTCCCCCACTGAGCAGAGCTGAGCTGGACCCAAGAATCCAGGTCACTGTTTGCCTCTTCCACCTAACTTTAGACTCTTTGCACTGTGTTCCTTTCTCTTGAGCAATAATTCTACAAATAAGCAAAAATCTTTCAGCTTACTAGATGGCAAAAAATATGCCAGAAACCTTAGGAGACTATTTAAAAATCGTTGTCAGAGGTGTCCCTTACTGCCTCATGTCTCACTGTCTAGAGTGCCTCACGACCATGAGTACCAACCTCAGGGCAGACTGTCAGAAAGCAGGGCAGAAACCCCAAACTGGTTGTATGTTCTATAGTTAGATTTCACCAACCCAGTAAAAAGTGTGAACTCCTACAGCACTATACCATGAAGTCACAGTCAGTCCCCTTGGTCATTCCAGTCTATCTTGCCATCCATGCAAGCTGGACTTAGTGATAGTTGGTTGCTAAACACCAAGATCAAAAACATACAGGTTGCTTCCAGTACCAAGAGATCAGTCACATGCCCTAGGCCAATCTGTACATTCAATCTCAAACCAAAGACAACGCTTGGAGCCAATCCTACAGTAAACAGGATTTATTAACTAGGGAAAGATATGAGAGAGTTATTACAAGGTTAAAGCAGTCAAGCATGTATACCCAACTGAGTTACAGTCTATGGTTTCAAAACATGACAGAATTGTAGTCATCTGTCAGTTCTGAATGTCTTTTAGGGCTAACCCAGGTTTACCCTGGGTATCTCTGTTTCTGTTTTGTAGCTCCGGCCCTGTGAGAATCAAAACAATAAAAGATGAAAAATTTTCTTGTTAGCTATTTTTATTTCCTTCTTCCAGAATTCAAGCTGATGGGATGAGCCCTTTTGCACGTATTCTGCTCATGTGTGTTAGGGGCAATTAACAAAGTCTTTGTATTGTGATATCCCACAATGGCCCATTTAGTTTTGATAGGCCTTCTTGATGGGAAGGAGATGACTCCTCCTGACTGGGTTCAAAGCTTCAGAACAAACGTTTTTACAGTTACAAAACAAAAACTTAAATATTACCTTATAGCAGTGGTTCCCAAACTTGTTCCGCCACTTGTGGAGGGAAAGGCCCTGGTGGGCCGGGCTGGTTTGTTTACCTGCCATGTCCACAGGTTCGGCCGATCGTGACTCCCAGTGGCCGCGGTTCGCTGCTCCAGGCCAATGGGAGCTGCTGGAAGCGGCAGCCAGTACATCCCTCGGCCTGCACCGCTTGCAGCAGCTCCCTTTGGCCTGGAGCAGTGAACTGTGGCCAGTGGGATCTGCAATTGGCCGAATCTGCGAATGCGGCAGATAAACAAACCGGCCCGGCCCGGCAGGGGTTTTCCCTGCACATGCGGCGGAACAAGTTTGGGAACCACTGTCTTATAGCATGTGACAGACATATTATAAGTGAGATTAATGCATGCAGCAATTTACAAGCATTTTATATAACACATTGTTATAATCCCAATACTCATCCTAACCATGCTAACTCAGGTGAAACAGACTGGATTCCAGCAATGAAATTATCAGTGCTCAGCTGAGGCCTAAAGTTTTGGCAAGAGTGGGTACCTGGTCGTACCTTACAGAGAGAGAGAGAGGCCTTTGTGTGTATATATATCTCCTCACACCCATACAAATCCATTGAAGTCAAGTGACTGACGCATGGCAGTAAGTGTGGGCAGCATTTGGCGTGGTGCTTTCATTCACTCTGGAACATACTGGTCCCATTCTGCTCTCAGTTAGAGTCACACAACCCCACAGAAGTCTTCCATTTCACTGGTATAACTGAGGACAGAAGTCAGCCTTTGAAGGATTAGACAGACTGGCACAGGCCAGAGCTGGGTCTTAGTTGCTTAATAGCTTGCCTTATCCTGTGCTACTGACAATACTGCCAGCTTCATGCATTGAAAAAGTATGAGTCAGGCCCAAAAAACCAGGAGATTGTTTTATAAATCATAGAATTAAAAACCAAGCAATACAATAAATGTTGGGTACTTTGGAGTCACACTTTCAAGTGTTTCTCCACAACTATGAAATTAGAAATTTATGAAGTTCGAAATTTAGCATTTAAAAAAAAATGAAAGCTGAGATTCTCACATAATTCATGACTTCAGAAGCATGACTTTAAGGAAAAAACACCAAATATCATGAGACTTGTGATAAAATCATGAGAGTTGACAACACAGTGCTGATTATTTAATCAGCTACTGGAAGGAAATGGAGAATGAACTTACTAGCACCAGCTATCCTACACAACAATTTTAGGAGAGGAAATGAAGAATAACTCCTCCATTTAAAACTAAAAAGATACCTGTAGAGAGGGTAGAATGCAAATATGTTAGCTTAGCTGGAATTTTGCCAGGACTCTGGGACTAAAACCCTTACTTTTATGAAAAGTGCTTGGGATAATGTCTGCCGGTAACTGAGTCCTCTGTGCTGTCTCTAAGGCTAATTGAATAGAGTAGGAATACATACTTGAGAACACTAGGGGGAGGTTAGGTGAGGAAAAGGAAGAAGGGGAAAAAGGGAGAAGGTGTAACTTTCTGAGAATTAATCTAAATAAAGACTCCACTTTAATCCTACTAGCTCTTGCTAGGATCATTCTGAGCATTGGTATAGTACTCACTCAAAGAGAAGAGTGCTACTGCTACTGCAGCCACCAACTCCTTCTTGCAGCATATATTGGTCTCCCTTCCGAATATTAAACAAGCCTGACTCGGCTTATCTATGAGACTATTATGATAACTATAATATTTGAAGAATTCACAGTTCGGGGCCTCAGACTGTTAGATCAAAGCACATGTAGAGTTCTGCAAGTCTAGATTTAACTGTTCTTGCAAGCTCAACTTTTGCCACTGGTGATGTGTCTGTGCTAATACTGTGCTAGGACACTTTCTTGGAGTTGGTCCGCTCTGATTCCACATCTCCACTAGCAACTCAGCAGTAAATTCCCTTTGAAGGGGGGTTTCATTTATGCCTTCAAAACAAACAAATAATAGCTGTAGGCTAAACTGTACTCTCATTTACACTGGTGTAAATCTAGAATAACTCTATTGATTAAACCTCAGCTGGCCAGTTAAACCAGCTTCACGGTCCTTTTGAGCTGGCACAAAGAAGGTTGTAAAGCAGCCAAAAATCTGGCCTTAAGGGTTTCCTGGCTGGGTTAGCTATGTAACTACAAGGGTGTGTTCAGTGTACTGTCCCTTTAAGAGTGAAGTAGGCTTCCTAGCCATTCTGGTGAGGTATTCCTTGTAAGTTCAAGATGATTGCTGCAGAGCGAGTCAAATACACCGTGTTTGCTCATGGAGACTTTGTCTGTCCTTCTATTCCATTGCTGTTTCTCTGTATCTAAAAATAAGTCATGCAGAAAGAAAGTACCTTTTTGCTCATCATCCTGCCCCCACAATTGTTATTGCTAGTCTAGGGACTAGTTTGGCTCTAAGTAAGGAATTTGGAAATGGGTGCAACAAACATAGTGCAGTTTCAAGACAAAAAACTCCCTTTTGATCTTTAGGTTACAATAATCAAAAAAGACATACATTTTCTTTTGGTTAGGTCCTAGTACATATTGACTGCTCATTAAAATGCATCTTCTGTAAATTCTTAAGTGCATCAAAAATTCGTGTCCTCAGTCCAACTTTTGAAGAAATAAATAATATCAGTGTGATTACTAATTATATGTAATATCTAAATTCATAAGATGATGAAGGCTTTTGCAGAAAAGTTTTTAAACTAAAATTCCACCTACCTTTGTGGTAATATTAGTGTGTCAGAGTTGGCGTAAGACTGTTTTGAATAAAAAATAAAGTATGTCTAAAATATAAAAAGAAAAAAGCTTAATGCCTGCATCCACAAAAGCAATGATCTAAGGGAAATCACCAGTTGCTGTTCTGTGAGGTATAAAAATAAACTCTTGTCTCCTTTACTTTTACATCCACTGACAAGCGACTATATTAGCATTAAGCAAAAAAGCAGATGAAAAGTAATGTCTTTTATTTAGCACCTATCTGAAACATATTTGAGTTTTCCGCAGTGAGTGGGACTGTGAATAGGAGTTTGAAATCATGTAATAAGACATTGTGTGACAGTATCTGCCCATTGTGCAGTCACTCTTGTAAGCAACATTTCCACTAACTCTTGGATAACTTCATACTTTCTCATCTTTTTTTTAACCTTGTATCTATATAAGATTGTGTGTTTGTTCCTTAAAGAAATAAGTTAAGATACCTGTCCATCAACTAGTCAGGTAGACATGACTCATTTTAATATAACTAAGGTTTTGAGCTATGTGTTGTTCCCTAATGAAGCACATGTGTGCTGCAGGAGAGAAAACAGAAATGTGCTGATACAGGAGACTCTACTTGTTTGTTAGCAGTGATATTGGAAAAAATCCATCTCTCCTAGCAGGACAATCTCATCATATTAAAAGTTATGGATTTCTTGCTTAAGCATTCTACACTAGCTGCAGAGCTGTATAAACTTGCTTCTGCTTATCAGGCAAGCCAACAGTACACAAAAAGAAAATTTAACATCTTTAAACATTTCTGCCTTCATATGGGAGTTCTTCTGAAATGAGTTCTTCAATTATCCTGATGAATCTGTTTAGTGAGTTGGTACTGTTTTCTGGCTTAAAAAGCCAGTGCATTACTATGCAATACTGTGTATGTAGTATTGAAATGAGATCAACATCACTGCTTTACTACGTTTTAAGCAGAAGTTAGCACATTATAAAAATTATAAAGACAGACTTCAGAGTTACGTATTCCAGTGATGTGTTTTAAAACCTACATTGTTTTTAGTTGGCAAATTATTCAATGTAGGTGGAAAGTCAGCTATCAGAGGTTGCTTTCTAAAATAGCTGGTGCTCATTAACTGATACTGAACAATAACTGAACAGATACACATATTATATTTAATCCTTATGTGCCCCAGATAAAAAAGAGAAACCTGATTTACAAAAGTTGACAAAAAGTGATTCATTTAAGAATAAAGTGGCAACACTGTAAATATATACACAAAATCAACACCATTACTACTTCATTTTAAAATGAATCTTATATATAGACTGACTTACTAATGAATTGTGAGAAAATCCATTAATACAGATGAGATTAATTGAACATGCATTTTGAAAATATTTTGGAACATCCATCTTTGGGTTTGAATGTGTAATACTATTATGAAAAATATGTTTATCTGTAACTTTCCAAATTATTAAACCACTAAGGTTTGCCTATCAAAGAACATTTTAGCAAGACAATTCATAGGTGTCCCATCCCTACCTAATGATCCTTGGTTGCATGTGTGTGTGTATGTATACAGATTTGTAGTCTTTACACTGTAAAAAACTTCAGAATTGTTTGACCCTGTAAACACAAAATTCATGTATCTCACCCTGGGACAAATGCATTCTTTTTAAAAGCAGCATATGGGCAGCCTTGGACTGATGTTAGTTTATTGTCACTGCTTGATAACGTTTAATGGAAAAGATACAAGAGTGCCAAAGAATTTTAATTATTTTTGTGATAAAGTTATATGTTCAGCCTTGAAAAAGTGGAGATAATGCTGGGATTCATTATTATTCCCAGTGTGTTTAAACAGACGACACAGAATGCAAACAAAAGCAGATGAAATTTGAAAAGTATTATCAATATTGCAGATAGCAGATGCCCTTTCCAATCAGAACAAGCATATCTTCTATAGCAACTTTATGGTTGAGTAGTTTATTCATTTCGATTAGAAGGTTGTACGTTTCTAAAATATGTAGATTGTATCTAGAAAACCAACCAACCAGTAGGGTCATTTTGCTTGTTTTCCTAAATTTATTATTTCACTTTTGCAGACTTGATCTGAGGTGCATTAACATAGCAGTGAAATCTTATTATGTCAAATTCTATCTTGTATATGACCTCTTGTGTATTTTACCATGGTTCTGAGAGGGAAATGGTAAGTTGTGTCTGTTCTGCAGAGTTTTACCAGAGTCATCTATGTGATGGTATAGCTAAAATTGGATGAGCTTTTCTGGAATTGTTCTCTATTTGTGGCTATATAACTGGGAAATAAAAGTTTGCCCTGGACAAGGCATACCATTGAAAGTTTTATCTTTGGAGCAGTTTTTGAAGAAAAATGTGAAGACAATTTGGTAATTTTAAAATTAAATACAGATTGGAAAAGGGCCTGCTAGAGCATCAAGTACAATTCCTTGCCAGGACATCAAGTCCCCTGATAAAGGACCTTAAAACAGAAAAAAATTGGTATCAATTTTCAAAATTGGCTGCCTAACATTTAGGCTCCTAAATCCAGGCTGAACCAGACCCACTGACACTGGTTAAGCATCTGAATAAGGCATTGATCCTGTAACTGAATCTCACAAGCAGACCTTTGTGGAGCTATTGACCTCAACAGTGCTCTGAGTGGGTACTATGGTCTGCTCATCTGTGTTGAGTTGCAAGATCAGGGCCTTCATTACTTGAGTAAGTGGCCTGATTTTAAAATCTGCTGACTATCTCACTGGATTTTTAGGATGCTTTTCAGAACTAATTTAGTGAAAGAAGAAAATCATATATTTTAGGGCGATATTTTCTAAGATTTAAACTCTTAATTCAGACTAATATGTTGTCTATTTTGAAAGAAAATAAACCTTTAAAGTTGTTTTGCAGCAATATATTGTACTGAGCTATGAAATCAGAACCTCGAGGCCCCAGTTCTGCAATAGGATTGTAAGCACAGTCTTTGCATGGGTGGATCATGGGAATCAGGAGCCAAGTTTGGAATCTTCAAAAATATCCTGAAGAGTTTCCTATTACATATTCTCAGGCAAGTTGTATTTTGACATTTGCATTAACTTTTTGTCTGTTCAGTAATATCCTAGCTAGTAAGATATACATGTAGACCTTAGCCATATTTAAAGTTGCAAATCTGTAGTCCACTTTAAAGCTGCAAATTAGGGAATCTCTCTATATAAGCATGTGAACTAAAACCAAGGCTTACTAAAAAGAAGGAAAGAAAAAAAATCCTCATTGTAGAGGATTTTAAAAGAACTGCTTTGTGACCTTGATTTCAGGCCTCAATATAAGCTCAATGAGTTCTTTAAAAAAATAGCATGAACATTCAGTGCTTGAGCAGTGGTAAAAAAAAAAAAGCAAACAAAAGGTAAAAAAAAAAAAACACAAGAAAAATCAGCCCAGACCTTACCTTTAAGGTCAATGGGAGTTTTGCATGAGTAAGGGACCATGATGACAGTAAACATTTCCATCAGTGGTTACTGAGAACCAGGGGAGTTGTGGGAAGTTCTGCTATTCGTTTGTTTGATAAGGTGTACTGTCCGAGCTCTCTCTCTCACTGAATCTACGAGCCAAACCCTGGTCCCATTGGGATCAAATGGGAATTTAGTTACTAAGGCCCAGATCCACAAAGGTATTTAGGATCCTAATTTGCTTTAATTTCAGTGGAAGTTAGGAGACAGTACTTAATTTGTAATGAAAGAAGTGCTGGGGCTCAAGTAATTAGGTGCTGGGTTCAAGCAATTTTTCTCCATTCATAACTGATGCAGCAACCCAGAGGTGCCGGGCTTATGAACTGCCAAGCTTAGCGGTGCGGGGGCTTAGCCCAGGCACAAATTAAGCACTGTTTGTAGAGCTGGGCCTAGCTGTTTCCTGTATCCTACATTTCCCAGGATACTCTTTGTTTGAGTCTTCCTCAGTTAGGTACACACTGCCTTGAAATTCAGCCTAAGGGGGCAGTTCCCCAGACCAGCAGCAAGCTGCAAAGAAGGCATTGCCCCAAACAAACTCCCAGCTGAGGTGAGTTCACTGGATACAACATGCACAGGCCTATCGATGTCAAATATAGCATGCACCCACTGGTATTACAAAAACAAAAATTTGGCTTTCCTCTGATCAAGGTGGCTGGCTGATTTTCAAAATGATTCCTGCCTCTATTCAGCTGTGAAAGTATAGAACCATCAGTTTGTCTCTATCATCCTTTTTCAGGCCAAGCTGGGATTGTCAAGGGCAGCCTTTTCCACTCATGTTATGAGTAATACTTTCTCAACTCTTGCACAGAGAACAGAAGAGACTCAGATGCCTGATTCTCCCAGCAAGGCTCAATTCCTCACACTCTCCAGAAAGTTATTTAAAGAGTACTAAAGCTATGACACAAAACAATGAAACAAACTCACAGAGAGGTAAGGATGGAACACGGTGTTGGCAACTCTTGTGATTTTATTATGAGTTTCATGTTGTTTGATGTTGTCTTCATAAACCCCAGCACCTATAGTCACTTGATTATGTAAGAATTTCAGCTTCCATTTAAACAAAAAACATTTCTAGCTTTCATGACCTCAGAGAGAAGCTTGACAATGTGATCCCTAAAGGGACAACCCCCCAAAGAAAATAAAAAGAACCCCACATTTATTATTTTAAAAATCTCATGATTTTTACACTAGCCCTGATTATTTGGAGGCCTGACTCATGATATTTGAATGCTTGAGATTGGCAGTACTAGAAACCGGGTGTGATTCTCGTAAATTATGGTAAGAGACTGAACTTGATCTTCAGGATCTGCTTAACAGGCATATGTGAGGGCTGCAAAAGATTAGTCTGTGTTGTCACATGAGAGTGGTCAGTGTCCACGGATTCCTGCTTGCAGGGCTGTATTCACACAGAACGCTGAAATAGGGGTGGTTTGAGGCGCATCAGCTCAGTAAACTCCGCTACTCAGATTTGCACAATGCAAAACATTCCACTGCTGGCTCCTTTCCCTCATTTGACCTCCCAAATCTTTGGGATGGGATAAGTGTCCCTGACTGCAAATCCCCCTTGGTCTTTAGTCAGCAAGCTTGTTCTTTCCCTCTTACGGGCTGTAAACGGGGGCAGCGTCTACCCTAATCTTAGAATCAGAGTCTTCATTGAAGAAAGCCTGATCTACCCTGCCAAGAGGCCAGGAGTAGCTCAGAGCAATAGTGGGGATGGGGTTTGTAGAGGCTCAGGTGGTACATAAATCAGTATCTCTGTGCTGACCAAACCAAGCCCTGTGGAGAAAACCGTGCCAGGTTCAGTTCCTATAATCCATGCAATCCAAACCCATTGAGGTTTGCACAGCTATAGAAATATGAGATGCACAGTATTCTAACCCAGTTTCTTCATTAATGCCCCCTACTGTCCCCAGTATATCTTTCTCTTTCCTTCTTCTGAACATCACTAACTCTCATTGTTGTGTGTTATAGCCCTTATTGTGCATTTCATATAATTCTATAGTGCCATTTTACAATAGACACATACATATCCTTTGACTATTGCATATGCTGGGTACTGTTTATTGTAGAGCCCACATAAAGGATCTGAAATTTCAGTGCTTGGAAAAGATTTCACCATGTTTATAGTCGTGGACATCTGGTTACTTAACAGACTCACAGAATAAATGCACTCTATGCATATAAAGGCATTTCTAGAAAGTTCAACGATGAGTGCTATAAAAAACTACCATGCTTAGTCATGTTCTTCCCAGCCAACAGGAAAGGGCCTGTGATTACTCCATGCCTTGCTGTGTTGGACTGTGATAACTTTAGGGAAAACTGCGGCCACCAAAAATGACAACCTGTGTTGATCTGCTGCGACGTGCTCGCAATGCCATCTGTTAACACATGTCACCACTATGGGTATGGAGATGTATTATATAGCAGACTTAAGCCTGTGTTTCAGAGTTGCTGGGAAGCAAGAGGCACAAAGGAAAATTGTAATAAGTGCAAAGTATAATTAAATTTACTCTGAGAACTGCCAGAGTCAGTTAAATCAGCCCCGTTTAGATATCATTATTTAACCAATAGAGTAAATAAGATTTGTAGAAGTCCAGCTCTGAATCTGCTTGCTTGGTGGAGTTAGATGAGGGGCACTTGTTGTCTGTTCACTTTAATGCGTGATGTTCACAACAGAAAGAAACATAAATTTAGACAAAAAACAGACAGAAGAGTCACTAAATCATGCAACTCTTGGTATCCTCAGCATGGGCAAGACTGGGCTTAGGTTACAATTCCTGTTTTTGTCTCCTTCATCTGAGGTCTTGTATTGAGCTAGTAAAACATCCACTCTTCCAATAGTAAACAAAGGTGTGGGATCTTCAGAGAATGCAGATGCTCCAGTTTCAATAGCTGTTTCACCTTGGAGTCAATAATCAGAACCGCAAAGATAGGGGTAATATACATCCCTCTTGTGAATCAGAAGGAGGACAGTTTTCCAGGTTCAGGAAGATGGGTTTTAAAAATGGAGACACAATGTGGAAAAAACAAAGGGATACAATATGCTTGGAAAAGCTTACTAGGCAGAATTATATCACCCATTGGACAAAGCAGTTTTCCTAGTTATGTGATCTGCAAAGTAACTAGGTGCTACTGGAAACATCTGGGAATATTAACACTGCAAATATAGTACAACCAGAGCTACGGCATTTTTCAGTGAGTTCTTATGGATCTATCCCTGCTGGAATCCAGAAGTTTTGAAATAAAATGAGAAAGGTTATTTTGGTATTTCCAGCCTGGCTAGAAGCAGAAAGCACTGGAAATCTCCAGATAAATTGTTTTCTTATGATTTTCTTCTTAATTTTCTTCACTTAAAATGTTCTGAGCATTTTGCATAAGAATCCAGATTTTGCAGTGTTTAAACTGAACCTGAACTCTGAAGCTTTTGGGGTTCACCCTTCAATAGTTAAAATGACTGAAGGGAGGGTTAAAGCATCTATGGAAGTTTGTTTAGTTAATATGATGGATTTTGAACACTTAAGTTTGACGTCTACATACTATCTATAAGTAAAAATAATTGAGAATGTGATATTGGTTAGGTTCCCTTACAAAGGCAGTAGCATTGTTGGCAGGAAGCATCTGCAGTAATTGACATCATCTTGGAACTATACTTCCTTTGCATACCAGAATACATGATTTGGTGCTGGGTTCCAGATCCACTGGAGTGTCATCCAGAGAAGTGTTTGTATAAGATTTTAATAGAAGGGGCTTAAAAAATATGTGCAATGCTACTTTGACTAAATGAGGAACTGAAAAGAGAGAGAAATGTCAAGTAACCACAGAAATGTTTCTTGCCTGTGACAGCAGTTTGTCATGTTCAATGAGTGATGGCCTCCAATAGTGAGACTGTAAGGAACCACTCTACTTAGAACAAATGTGAGACAAAAGCAGTGAGAGACTTTGACCCCTAGCATTTCCACAGCCTTCTCAGGCTTATTTGTGTGTGTGTGGTATATCTACTAGAGTGATCAAAACCTTTCCTCAATTACACCAATATAAATCTGAAGTAACAGCCTGATGTTCAGAGGTGCTGAGCATCTGCAGCTTTCACTGACTTGAACTGGAGCTCTGGGTACTCAGCGCTTCAGGCCATAAAGCCAGAGAAACCAATGGACTTGCTCCAGATTTATATCAAAATGAGTGAGAGCGGAATTTGATCCGTTAACTTCAGTTGATTTACGCTAGATTTACAGTGGTGCAAATGAAAGGAGAATTGGGCTACTGGTCTCCAGTTACTGTAAGGGTGAGCCCTGGTTTTCTCCCACTTGCATATTATATGTGGAGATAAATGAATGTGTAATGGTAATGCGCAGCCTGCAAATTGTATTCATGGTGGTGAAAACACTGTTGCTGTTTATGATGGGAAAAATTAGAACCAAAAGGCCACAGAATGAAATATAATTTGTTAAAAATAGGGAGTAATATTGATTTAAAATGGAAAACAGCATTCCAGCACTTTACCATAGAAAAGTATGTCCCCAGGTTCCTTGCGTGTACTGTATGATTATACAATAGATTTTAAATCTCTGGTATCTACATCAAAATATATTCGACAGCTGTAGGAAACAGCTCTGAATTGTTAACCTTCTCTCCAGGTACTGGAGGTAACACACTGTGAGATTAGATGTATATTTTTTTCAAGATATGCCACCCATTGAGTAGTCCATATTTACATCTTTTGTTGATATTTTTTTATAGATTAAAAGAGTCTCTTTACTGGGTGATAATTCTGCTAAATACTATAATTTGCTGCCACTAATATTTGTCTGAGTCCTAGTTTGAAAAATATATTTGAAACCACTTTATAAAGTCTCATAATTGCTTCTTTGTAGAGCTGGTATAATGAGTAGTTTCTTTATTCAGCCTTTATCCTGTTAACCTTAGAGGTGAGTGACTGCTTGCTGGAGTAGTTGGGGAACGTCTTAGCACTGTTGAGCCATTTAATTTCAATACTAATTTCAGAGCGATGACACAGAATTGGCTGAAAAAGCTTTCAGTTATTTCAAGGGTTTTTGGTTAGCATTGAATCAGGACCTGATTCACTAAAATGAAATTGAAATAAATGGACATATAGATTTCTTTTTTTAAATGCAGGCATCAATCCACCTGTATGTGCCCAATCTATATTTAAAAAAAATTGCCCTGATGTTGGATAATAGACACTTTTAGCATATAAGAGAGGTTTGGCATCACAAATGAGAACTTCAGCTATAACAATGCTGCTTCTACCCTGCCTGTTCCATTTAATGCTGGTGTTGCCCTTCTTGCCTACTTGGAGTAATAATGCCAACAGGAGAGTGCTCTCCCATCGGCATAGCACATCTTCACCAGATGCACTGGAACAGCACAGCTGCATGTAGCACTGTAGTATAGACTTGCCTTATGACAGATCACAGTGAAAGGAAGCAATGCAAACTGTTCTGTCAAGTTTTATCCCTGTTTCATTTTGAAACTTTTCTTAAACAGTGTATCTTGAAAAGTAGTGTATGTGTATCTTCTACTTAGTGCTCCATCCTATTCAGCCTAAAATTCAATTCCCGATTGTCCAGCATATTATCCCATTTTTTTCCTGTCCCTCCAAAAACATGGTCTTATTCTTCTAAATTTCAATTTTAAAATCTGGATGAGTGAGAGATCCAGGATGAGAGATGCATTAGCAGAACTGATTTCTCTTGTTACTAGTTCAAAAGGCTTCAGTGTGCGGCACAAATGATTCATAAGTATCCATTGTTCAGAGTTCAGGATAAAGAGTTCAGAATCAAAGCTCTGCTTTAATGTGTGCTCATGTATTTCTTTTTTCAGCAAGAGCATTCATTCATTCATTCATTCATATATATATATGATCACATGAAATTCAAACTTGTTTAAGCTGCAGTTCAGGTAAATTGCTCAGGTTCTCAAGTTAGCTTAGAATGCCATGAGAGCTACACAAATGGTTACAGATTTTGCCAGTATTGCAAAAACTTAGTGCTTCGTTATGAAGGAAGAATTGTTTAATCAATACAAGAACAAAACAAGTGATCGCTTCAGGTGTTTTCTGTGTTGGACCTGATATCAGAGGTGACCCAGCACCAATGGAAGATCCTGAGAATTAAGCAGAAATTTGACTGTTTGGCTCTTGCCAAATTGTTTGTTGAGTGGCCTTTATCAAAGGAAGAAATAACAAGTGCTGCTAATTTATGGGCAGATTTTTGCATGGGAACATAGGGCTGCCAGTGGACAATGATTGAGAGATATTCCAATGTCTAGACACATGTCCAAATGTTTGTCGTCAAGTGAACTGTGCCCAGTGTTGCTGCTTTCAGTGCCTTCTTTATCTTTCATTTTAATGTTTCATAGATCTGAGGTATTGTCACTATGGAGCAATACTGTGTTTTCTCCCGGCATCTTCTATCATGGCTGAGCATACTGAATGGGCTCTCTAAATGGAGTACAACAAGCCCAATGCAATCATCCTTTCAATTATCTTCTTCATCTCAAGTGACCCCAGATAAGTGCTGGAATAGTATTCTTTGAACATTTCAGATATTGTTACTTGCTTTTTGGCTATAAATGTATAAATACTGGCTAAAGATGAAGATAGCTCATGTTTACCCTTTTTATTCTCAGACAAAACTATGCTTGATCTACTAAACAACTCTCTCTCCCATCTCCTTAGTTTCACTTCTTCTTGGGGCATGGTGTGATGACAGGACTAAGGGGCTAAATCCTGTACATTCCACTGGGAGTTTTGTCCAAGCAGCGATTGAGTAAAAGCCGAGGGCCTAATTCATTGTTCCCCTGTAGCGTTGGGCAGTCACTTATACCAGTACAAAGTGAGTGGAAATTGCTTCAATTTTAATTTCATAGGGATTTGCACTGCTGTGAATGACTGTGTAGGGCCCTGAGTAAGGAGGTCAACCTTTGGCCCACCCTGTTAGGAGATACATTCCTGATCCATTTGTTTTTATTTGCAGCCATGTTGATGGATTATTTTTACTTGATCAAAGCAGTTGACAGCTGAGTTAAAATCCACCTCCCGGTCTGGGTGTTGCCCTCATCTTTATTGCTTTTCAAACCCTAGTGGGGCTAACAAGCAGATAGAGGAGGTTGGCTTCTCCTCTGCTCTGTGTGGGTGGGTAATTTCTCCCCTCCCGAGTTCATGCAGGGGTTATTTTAAGATGTTGCTTTGTGTGTGGCAAGTGTATTTACTGTAAAAGTGGTGGGGATAGAGGGTTGTCCTTGTTTGTCGTTGAGCTGACATTGATAAAGGTTCCAGACAGTCTCTTGTGGCCAGGGCAGGCTTGATTCTGTGATTCTCACCAGTGGCCCCAGTGAAAAGTTTCAGTCTTTACGTTGTAGGGGAGAAAGGACAAAAGTTTGACACAGTGCTATTGAATGCAAAAATTGCAGATGTTTTGAAGTTTGAGTGGCTGGGCTAGTGTAACGAGAACTGGATGGCTTGCTTGATTAGGACCATGCAACTGTCTATGTACTGTGTGAACAAAACACTGTGGTAATAAATACATTTTTAAAAAGCGGCAGATAAATAATTTGTGGGGTTCCCAATGGGAGATAAGTGGAAAACTTGGGCTTTTTGGGGGAAGATCTAGATCTATAAATTACTCCAGCTTAATTGGGCAGAATTCTGATCAAGTATGAATGTGTAATGCCAGTCTACTGGTACAAAGTGACTCTATTACCTAGCAAAAAAACCCACCAGATATAGGTAGGAATCCTCCAGTTGCATAAGGCTCCTATAGTACATCCTTCAGCACTTACCCATTAGTCTCTTACTCCCTGACCCTCCATAGATTTCAAAGCACTTTATAAAGGAGAGCAATATCATTATCTCCATTTTACAGATGGGGAAACTGAGGCATAGAGGTCAATAGCAGAGCCAGGAGTAGAACCCATGTCTTCTAAGTCCCAGTACAGTGTTTTAATCACTAGATCACATTGGTATGGCTGGGTAGAAGGGGGCATAGCTAGTGTGTCTAGCTGATCTCCAAATGCTACAACAATTCCCATGGGCTGTTGCAGCCTTGAGGTTCTGTCTCACACTGGGAACAGGATGGCACCTGTTGGCCTCAGCTATGGAAAGCTGAGGAAAACCTTGTCCCTAGGCTTCTGCTGAGCACAGCGTTGGCACTTTGAAGGTTCTGGGCAAAAACATATAAGTTCCAGGATTCACAGAGAGGGCTTGTAAAATTCAGGGGGAAGCCTTCCTGCAGGATGGAACTCAGTGATGTGCAGTATTGCTAACATGTGAGATAAGAGAATTCGTTTGGTGGCATGAGTAGCCATGTGAAAGTATGAGAATCCATGTGGTACAGTGAATCAGGGACCCTGGGTTCATTTTCTAGCTCTCAGAGTAGCAGCCGTGTTAGTCTGTATTCACAAAAAGAAAAGGAGTACTTGTGGCACCTTAGAGACTAACAAATTTATTTGAGCATAAGCTTTCGTGAGCTACAGCTCACTTCATCGAATGCATCCAATGAAGTGAGCTGTAGCTCATGAAAGCTTATGCTCAAATAAATTTGTTAGTTTCTAAGGTGCCACAAGTACTCCTTTTCTTTTCTAGCTCTGTCGCTGATCTGCTGTGTGACCTTGGGCAAGTCACTTCACCTGTTTGTGCCAAAGTGGTTTTCCCTAAATTGTAAGCTGTTTGGAGCATGGATCCTTTTTTTGTTATGTCTGTACAGCACCTAGCACAATGGGGTCCCAAACCTAGACTGGGGCCTCTACATGCTACCACAGCACTTCTGTTATTACGTATTATTGCAGTATGACCAACTTGAAACATTCAGCAGTTGTGAGTAAGGCCCCCAAAATGACAATATTAGCTTAAAACACATGATTTTTTTTTAAAAGGTAAAATTTGTATTCCTTTCATTTGCTTTTGGTTTTCAGCATTTAGGAGTCACTTACGGTCATGTTTTTGAGCTTTTTCCACAGTTATGAGGGCAAGAAACTCTTCTTTTCTTTTTTAAATGAAAGCTGATATAGTGACATAATTACTTGATTCCAAGAGCTGGAGCTTTAGGAAATATGCCGAATATGCAGGACTTGTGCATCTGTTACTTAGGACAGAGTTACTGGGACAACAGACTTCAGTTCAGAGAATCATTGTTTTAAGAGGAGAAAATTGGAAATACAGTATGATGAAAGAAATGTGGGACTCAAATGAGGGACAATAGCTATCGTTCCACAGCTGTACTTTTTAATTAGCTATTTTAAAGTTATGAGAGTATAGTGATGGTGACAACCTGCCCCTATGCTCCACCCCTTAAAACCAACCCCCAAACCACATCACCACACAGGCAAGTTACAGAACAACTAAAACTTCATTAGACAAATGTTTCATGGCTGTAAATTGTAACAAATAAAATGTATTTTCATGCTCACACATTTCAGGCTTTTCAAAGTCACACAATTGATTTGGCGATTTAAGTTAAAAATGAACTAAAATACTGGAGAAAGATAGTTACTTGGACAACCTGGGGAGGAGAAAAGCTAAAATTTCTAAAGGAAATATTATGGCTCTGAACTGATTGCTGTGAAAATTCATTTCAATCCCTCCTCCTTTTTTCATTACATGTTTTAAAGCTGTACAGTCTCTGGGTAGACAGTAGGCGTGGTGTATGACTCCAAAAAGAAAAGGAGTACTTGTGGAACCTTAGAGACTAACAAATTTATGATTGTATGACCTGTATGACTCCAGTGGCAGCAACCGTCATAGGCCACATTTTGCTCTTTTTTACCACTTCCGTGGAGTTCTAATTTATGCAGGTGTAAGAGAGCAGAAATTAGACTCATGACTTCTCCTGGCACTATATAAATGTAATACTAACTTTCTCATCCTCCAACCTTTATGGAAAGTTCAAAGTGGTGAATATTTGCATTTTTAACAATAATACATTGAATTTCGAGAATACCTTACAATGGATATTCTGAAATCGCTTTACAGATATTCTTCAATTAAACTTCACAATAGCCCTGTGAGGTGAATGATAATTTGCCCTTTTTACAGATAGAAAAACTGAGGAGTAGAGTACTGGATCCAGCTTTTCAAGTGCTTGCTAAATACTCACAATGGGGACCTGATTTTCAAAAGTGCTCAGCACCCAGAGATTCCCACTGGGACACATAAGTGACTTGATCAAGATCATGCAGGACATATGTGTAGAATACAGAACTCCTGACTCCTAGTCTTGCATTTCTGGATACAAGACAGCGTTTACTTTTACAATCATATAGTATGGGGGGAGGGGGGAGGGGAGGAGGGGATGTTAGAATATAAGAATGGCCACAGTGGGTCAGCCCAATGGTCCATCCTGCCCAGTAGCCTGTCTATGGACAGTGGGCAATACCAAGTGCTTCAGAGGGAATGAACATAACAGGACAATTATTGAGTGACCCATCATCTGTCATCTACTCCTAGCTTCTGGTAAACAGAGACTAGGGACACTCAGATCATGGAGTTGCATCCCTCACCATCTTGGCTAATAGCCATGGCTGGACCTATCCTCCATGAATTTATCTAATTCTTTTTTTAATCCAATTTTAGTTTTTTGGCCTTCACAACATTCCCTGACAATGAGTTCCACAGGTTGGCTGTGCATTGTGTTGAAGAAGTACTTCCTTTGTTTGTTTTAAACCTGCTGCCTATTAATTTCATTGGGTGACCCCTGCTCCTTGTGTTATGTGAAGGAATAAATTTCATAGACCACTATTATATCCCCCCGTAGTTATCTCTTTGCCAAACTGAAAAGTCCCAGTTTTTTTAATCTCTCCTCATATGGAAGCTGTTCCATATTCTTAATAATTTTTGTTGCCCTTATCTGTACCTCTTCCAGTTCTAATATATCTTTTTTGGGATGGGGTGACCAGAACTGCATGCAGTATTCAAGGTGTGGGCATATCATAGATTTATAAAGTGGCATTATGATATTTACTGTCTTATTATCTATCCCTTTCCTAATGGTTCCTAACATTCTGTTAACTTTTTTGACTGCCTCTGCACATTGAGTGGCTGTTTTCAGAGAATTATTCACAGTGACTCCAAGATCTCTCTCTTGAGTGGTAACAGCTAATTTAGACCCATCATTTTGCATGTATAGTTGGGATTATGCATTCCTCTATGTCTTACTTTGCATTTATCAACATTGAATTTCATCTGCCATTTAGTTATCCAGTCACCCAGTTTTATGAGATTCCTTTGTAACTCCTCTCAGTCTGCTTTGGACTTAACTATTCTGAGTAATTTTATATCATCTGTAAAATTTGCCACCTCAATGTTTGCCCCTTTTTCCAGATCATTTATGAACAAGTTGAACAGCAGAGGTCCCAGAACATATCCCTGGGCACCTTTTTGTCTTTCTCCATTCTGCTTCTTGTCTTTAACCAGTTACTGATCCATGAGAGAACATTTCCCTTCTATCCCATGACTGTTTCCTTTGCTTAAGAGCCTTTGATGGACCTTGTCAAAGGTTTACTGAAAGTCCAAGTACACTATATCCACTAGATCACCCTTGTCCACAAATTTGTTGATCCCTTCAAGGAAGTCTAATAGATTGGTGAGGTATGATTTCCCTTTCCAAAAGCCATGTTGACTCTTCCCCAGCAAATCCTACTCATCTATGTGTCTGACAATTCATAGAATCATAGAAGATTACGGTTGGAAGAGACCTCAGGAGGTCATCTAGTCCAACCCCCTGCTCAAAGCAGGCCCAACCCCAACTAAAACATCCGAGACAGGGCTTTGTTAAGCTAGGCCTTAAAAACCTCTAAGGATGGAGTTTTCACCAACTCCTTAGGTGACCCATTCCAGTGCTTCACCACCTTCTTAGTGAAATAGTTTTTCCTAATATCCATTCTTGACATCCCCCACTGTAACTTGAGACCATTACTCCTTGTTCTGTCATCTGCCACCACTGAGAATAGCCTAGCTCCATCCTCTTTGGAAACCCCCTTCAGGTAGTTAAAAGCTGCTATCAAATCCCCTCCTCACTCTTCTCTTCTGCAGACTAAATAAGCCCAGTTCCCTCAGCCTCTCCTCATGAATCATATGTTCCAGCCCCCTAATCAGTTTTGTTGCCCTCCGCTGGACTCTCTCCAATTTGTCCACATCCTTTCTGTAGCGGGGGCCCCAAAACTGGACACAATACTCCAGATCTGGCCTCACCAGTGCGAAATAGAGGGGAATAATCACTTCCCTCGATCTGCTGGCAATGCTCCTACTAATGAAGTCCAATATGCCATTAGCCTTCTTGGCAACAAGGGCCCACTGTTGACTCATATCCAGCTTCTCATCCACTGAATCCCATGGTCCTTTTCAGCAGAACTGCTGCTTAGCCAGTTAGTCCCCAGCCTGTAGCAGTGCATGGGATTCTTCTGTCCTAAGTGCAGGACTCTGCACTTGTCCTTGTTGAACCTCATCAGATTTCTTTTAGCCCAATCCTTCAATTTTTCTAGGTCACTCTGGACCCTATCCCTACCCTCCAGCATATCTACCTCTCTCCCAAGCTTAGTGTCATCTGTGAACTTGCTGAGTATGCAACCCATCCCATCATCCAGATCATTAATGAAAATGTTGAACAAAACCGGCCCCAGGACTGACCCCTGGGGCACTCTGCTTGATACCAGCTGCCAAGTAAACTTCAAGCCATTGATCACTACCCATTGAGCCCAACGATCTGGTCAGCTTTCTATCCACTTTATAGTCCATTCATCCAGTCCATACTTTTTTAACTTGCTGGTAAGAATACTGCGGGAGACCATATCAAAAGTTAAGTTTGCTAAAGTTATGCTATATCATGTCCACTGCTTTCGCCATATCCACAGAGCCAGTTATTTCATCATAGAAGGCAAACAGGTTGGTCAGGCATGACTTGCCCTTGGTGAATCCATACTGACTGTTCCTGATCACCTTCCTCTCCTCCAAGTGCTTCAAAATGGATTCCTTGAGGATCTGCTCCATGATTTTTCCAGGGACTGAGGTGAGGCTGATTGTTCTGTAGTTCCTCAGATTCTCCGTCGTCCCTTTTTTAAAGATGGGCACTTTCTTTGTCTTTTTCCAATCGTCTTGAACTTCTCCCGAGCACCACGAGTTTTCAGAGATAATGGCCAATGGCTCTGCATTCACATCAGCGAACTCCCTCAGCACCCTCGGATGCATTAGATCCAACCCCATGGACTTGTGCATATCCAGCTTTCCTAAATAGTCCTTAACCTATTCTTTCATCATTGAGGGCTGCTCAACTCCTCCCCATACTGTGTTGCCCAGAGCAGCAGTCTTTACTATCATTTCAACCAATTTGCCTAGTATTGAAGTTAGGCTTACCAGCCAGTACTTGCCAGGATTGCCTCTGGAGCCTTTTTTAAAAAATTGGTGTCACATTAGCTATCCTCCAGTCGTCTGGTACAGAAACTGATCTAAGTGATTGGTTACAGACCACAGTTAATAGTTCTGCAATTTCATATTTGAATTCTTTCAAAAATTGTGGGTGAACACTGTCTGGTCCTGATAATTTTGTGTTGTTTAATTTATTAATTTGTTCCAAAACCTCTATTGACACCTCAATCTGGGACAGTTCCTCAGATTTGTAACCTAAAAAGAAAGGCTCAGGTGTGGGAATCTCCCTCACATCCTCTGCAGTGAAGACAGCTGCAAAGAATTTCATTTAGCTTCTCTGCAATGGCCTTATCTTTCCTGAGTGCTCCTTTAGTACCTCAATCGTCCAGTGGCCCCAGTGATGGTTGGCAAGCTTCCTGCTTCTGATATACTTAAAATTTTTTTGCTGATATATTTTCAGTCTTTTGCTAGTTGCTCTTCAAATTCTTTTTTGGCCTGCCTAATTACACTTGTGCACTTGACTCACCAGAGTTTATGCTCCTGTCTATTTTCCTTAGTAGGATTTGACTTCCAATTTTTAAAGAATGGCTTTTTGCCTCTTATAGCTTCTTTTACTTTCTTGTTTAGCCATGGTGACACTTTTTTGGTCTTCTTACTATGTTTTTAATTGAGAGGGGGATATATTTAATTTGAGCCTCTATTATAGTGTTGTCATTTTTGTATAGCTCTCCTCTCTGAAGTTAAAAGCTACTGTGGTGGGCTTCTTTGGGATTTCCCCCCTCCTACCTCAAAGGATGTTAAATTTAATTATATTATGGTTGCTATTACTGAGTGGTTCAGCTATATTAATCTCTTGGATCAGATCCTATGCTTCATTTAGGACTTAATCAAGAATTGTCTCTCCCTGTGCAGGTTCCAGGACTAGTTCATAGAATCATAGAATATCAGGGTTGGAAGGGACCTCAGGAGGTCATCTAGTCCAACCCCCTGCTCAAAGCAGGACCAATTCCCAACTAAATCATCCCAGCCAGGGCTTTGTCAAGCCTGTCCTTAAAAACTTCTAAGGAAGGAGATTCCACCAGCTCCCTAGGTAACGCATTCCAGTATTTCACCACCCTCCTAGTGAAAAAGTTTTTCCTAATATCCAACCTAAATTCCCCCACTGCAACTTGAGACCATTACTCCTTGTTCTGTCATCTGCTACCACTGAGAACGGTCTAGATCCATCCTTTTTGGAACCCCCTTTCAGGTAGTTGAAAGCAGCTATCAAATCCCCCCTCATTCTTCTCTTCCGCAGACTAAACAATCCCAGTTCCCTCAGCCTCTCCTCATAAGTCATGTGTTCCAGTCCCTTAACCATTTTTGTTGCCCTCTGCTGGACTCTTTCCAATTTTTCCACATGTAGTGTGCGGCCCAAAACTGGACACAATACTCCAGATGAGGCCTCACCAATGTCGAACAGAGGGGAACGATCATGTCCCTCGATCTGCTGGCAATGCCCCTACTTATACATCCCAAAATGCCATTGGCCTTCTTGGCAACAAGGGCACACTGTTGACTCATATCCAGGTTCTCGTCCACTGTAACACCTAAGTCCTTTTCTGCAGAACTGCTGCCTCACCATTCGGTCCCTAGTCTGTAGCAGTGCATTCCGCTGTGGGATTCTTCCGTCCTAAGTGCAGGACTCTGCACTTGTCCTTGTTGAACCTCATCAGATTTCTTTTGGCCCAATCCTCTAATTTGTCTAGGGCCCTCTGTATGCTATCCCTACCCTCCAGTGTATCCACCTCTCCTCCCAGTTTAGTGTCATCTGCAAACTTGCTGAGGGTGCAATCCACGCCATCCTCCAGATCATTTATGAAGATATTGAACAAAACTGGCCCCAGGACCGACCCTTGGGGCACTCCACTTGATACCAGCTGCCAACTAGACATGGAACCATTGATCACTACCCGTTGAGCCCAAAAATCTAGCCAACTTTCTATCCACCTTATAGTCCATTCATCCAGCCCATACTTCTTCAACTTGCTGGCAAGAATACTGTGGGAGACCATGTCAAAAGCTTTGCTAAAGTCAAGGAACAACACGTCCACTGCTTTCCTCTCATCCACAGAGCCAGTTATCTCATTGTAGAAGGCAATTAGATTAGTCAGGCATGACTTGCCCTTGGTGAATCCATGCTGACTGTTCCTGATCACTTTCCTCTCCTCTAAGTGCTTCAGAATTGATTCCTTGAGGACCTGCTCCATGATTTTTCCAGGGACTGAGGTGAGGCTGACTGGCCTGTAGTTCTCAGGATCCTCCTTCTTCCCTTTTTTAAAGATGGGCACTACATTAGACTTTTTCCAGTCATCCGGAATTTCTCCCGATCGCCATGAGTTTTCAAGGATAATGGCCAATGGCTCTGCAATCACATCTGACAACTCCTTTAGCACTCTCGGATGCAGCACATCCGGCCCCATGGACTTGTGCTCGTTCAGCTTTTCTAAATAGTCCCGAACCACTTCTTTCTCCACAGAGGGCTGGTCACCTCCTCCCCATGCAGTGCTGCCCAGTGCAGTAGTCTGGGAGCTGACCTTGTTCGTGAAGACAGAGGCAAAAAAAGCATTGAGTACATTAGCTTTTTCCACATCCTCTGTCACTAGGTTGCCTCCCTCATTCAGTAAGGGGCCCACACTTTCCTTGACTTTCTTCTTGTTGCTAACATACCTGAAGAAACCCTTCTTGTTACTCTTAACATCTCTTGCTAGCTGCAACTCCAGGTGTGATTCGGCCTTCCTGATTTCACTCCTGCATGCCCGAGCAATATTTTTATACTCTTCCTCGGTCATTTGTCCAATCTTCCACTTCTTGTAAGCTTCTTTCTTGTGTTTAAGATCAGCAAGGATTTCACTGTTAAGCCAAGCTGGTCGCCTGTCAAATTTGCTATTCTTTCTACACATCAGTATGGTTTGTTCCTGTAACCTCAATAAGGATTCTTTCTTTAAAATACAGCCAACTCTCCTGGACTCCTTTCCCCCTCATGTTATTCTCCCAGGGGATCCTACCCATCAGTTCCCTGAGGGAATCAAAGTCTGCTTTTCTGAAGTCCAGGGTCCGTATTCTGCTGCTCTCCTTTCTTCCCTGTATCAGGATCCTGAACTCGACCATCTCATGGTCACTGCCTCCCAGGTTCCCATCCACTTTTGCTTCCCCTACTAATTCTTCCCGGTTTGTGAGCAGCAGGTCAAGAAGAGCTCTGCCCCTAGTTGGTTCCTCCAGCGCTTGCACCAGGAAATTGTCGCCTACACTTTCCAAAAACTTCCTGGATTGTCTGTGCACCGCTGTATTGCTCTCCCAGCAGATATCAAGGTGATTGAAGTCTCCCATGAGAATTAGGGCCTGCGATCTAGTAACTTCCATGAGTTGCCAGAAGAAAGCCTCGTCCACCTCATCCCCCTGGTCCAGTGGTCTATAGCAGACTCCCACCACGACATCACCCTTGTTGCTCACACTTCTAAACTTAATCCAGAGACTCTCAGGTTTTACTGCAGTTTCATACTTGAGCTCTGAGCAATCATACTGCTCCCTTACGTACAATGCAACTCCCCCACCTTTTCTGCCCTGCCTGTCCTTCCTGAACAGTTTATATTCATCCATGACAGTGCTCCAGTTATGTGAGTTATCCCACCAAGTCTCTGTTATTCCAATCACATCATAATTCCTTGACTGTGCCAGGACTTCCAGTTCTCCCTGCTTGTTTTCCAGGCTCCTTGCATTTGTGTATAGGCACTTGAGATAACTCGCTGATCGTCCCTCTTTCTCAGTATGAGGCAGGAGCCCTGCCCTCTTGCGTGCTCCTGGTCGTGCTTCCTCCCAGTATCCCACTTCCTCACTTACCTCAGGGCTTTGGTCTCCTTCCCCTGGTGAACCTAATTTAAATCCCTCCTCACTAGGTTAGCAAGCCTGCTTGAGAAGACTGTCTTCCCTCTCTTTGTTAGGTGGAGCCCGTCTCTGCCTAGTACTCCTCCTTCTTGGAACACCATCCCATGGTCAAAGAATCCAAAGCCTTCTCTCTGACATCACCTGTGTAGCCATTTGTTGACTTCCACGATTCAACAGTCTCTACCCAGGCCTTTTCCTTCCATGGGGAGGATGGACGAGAATACCACTTGCACCTCAAACTCCTTTATCCTTCTTCCCAGAGCCATGTAGTCTGCAGTGATCCGCTCAAGGTCATTCTTGGCAGTATCATTGGTTCCCACGTGGAGAAGCAGGAAGGGGTAGTGATCTGAGGGCTGGATGCAGCAGTCTCTCCGTCACATCGTGAATCCTAGCTCTTGGCAAGCAGCAGACTTCTCGGTTTTCCCGGTCAGGGCGGCAGATAGATGACTCAGTCCCCCTGAGGAGAGAGTCACCGATCACCACCACCCGCCTCCTTCTCTTGGGAGCGGTGGTTGTGGAACCCCCATCCCTAGGACAGTGCATCTCATGCCTTCCAATCGGTGGAGTCTCCTTCTGTTCCCTTCCCACAGATGTGTCATCTAGTCCACTCTCCGCATTAGTACCTGTGGAGAGAACATGAAAACGGTTACTTACCTGTCTCTGCATTGTTGGTACATGGGCGCTCCCCTTTCTTCTTCTGGAGGTCACATGCTGCCAAATTTCTTCACCGTCCTCCTGTCCCCGCAGTGCAGCCTGCTCTGAATCTTCAGAACGTTGTGTCTGTAGAAGCATATCCTGATGTCTGTCCAGGAAATCTTCAGTTTCTCTTATGCAACGCAGGGTCGATACCTGTTGCTCCAGTCCTTGAACCTTCTCTTCCAATATGGAGACCAGCTTGCACTTTGTACAGACAAAGTCGCTTCTGTCCTGTGAAAGAAAGACAAACATGGCACATCCAGTGCAGGTCACAACAGATGAACACTCCCCATCCATATTACCTTCCTTCTATGAGCTTCCTCAGGAGTTGTAGTAACTACTCAGAGAAGCCAGCAAGAGAGTCGGGGGGGAACCTTTTGTAGTGATAATCAAGGTGGGCCATTTCCAGCAGTTGACAAGAACGTCTGAGGAACTGTGGGGTTGGGGGTGGGGAAATAAACATGGGGAAATAGTTTTACTTTGTGTAATGACCCATCCACTCCCAGCCTCTATTCAAGCCTAAATTAACTGTATCCAGTTTGCAAATTAATTCCAATTCAGCAGTCTCTCGTTGGAGTCTGTTTTTGAAGTTTTTTTTTGTTGAGGAATTGCAACTTTTAGGTCTGTAATTGAGTGACCAGAGAGATTGATGTGTTCTCCAACTGGTTTTTGAATGTTATAATTCTTGACTTCTGATTTGTGTCCATTTATTCTTTTACATAGAGACTGTCCAGTTTGACCAATGTACAATGCAGAGGGGCATTGCTGGCACATGATGGCATATATCACATTGGTAGATGCGCAGGTGAACGAGCCTCTGATAGTGTGACTGATGTGATTAGGCCTATGATGGTGTCCCCTGAATAGATATGTGGACACAGTTGGCAACGGGCTTTGTTGCAAGGATACGTTCCTGGGTTAGTGGTTCTATTGTGTGGTGTGTGGTTGCTGGTGAGTATTTGCTTCAGGTTGGGGGGCTGTCTGTAAGCAAGGACTGGCCTGTCTCCCAAGATCTGTGAGAGTGATGGGTCATCCTTCATGATAGGTTGTAGATCCTTGATGATGCGTTGGAGAGGTTTGAGTTGGGGGCTGAAGGTGATGGCTAGTGGCGTTCTGTTGTTTTCTTTGTTGGGCCTGTCCTGTAGTAGGTGACTTCTGGGTACTCTTCTGGCTCTGTCAATCTGTTTCTTCACTTCAGCAGGTGGGTATTGTAGTTGTAAGAATGCATGATAGAGATCTTGTAGGTGTTTGTCTCTGTCTGAGGGGTTGGAGCAAATGCGGTTATATCGTAGAGCTTGGCTGTAGACAATGGATCGTGTGGTATGGTCTGGATGAAAGCTAGAGGCATGTAGGTAGGAATAGCGGTCAGTAGGTTTCCGGTATAGGGTGGTGTTTATGTGACCATCTCTTATTAACACCATAGTGTGCAGGAAGTGGATCTCTTGTGTGGACTGGTCCAGGCTGAGGTTGATGGTGGGATGGAAATTGTTGAAATCATGGTGGAATTCCTCAAGGGCTTCTTTTCCATGGGTCCAGATGATGAAGATGTCATCAATGTAGCGCAAGTAGAGTAGGGGCATTAGGGGACGAGAGCTGAGGAAGCGTTGTTCTAAGTCAGCCATAAAAATGTTGGCATACTGTGGGGTCATGCGGGTACCCATAGCAGTGCTGCTGATTTGAAGGTGTACATTGTCCCCAAATGTGAAATAGTTATGGGTGAGGACAAAGTCACAAAGTTCAGTTACCAGGTTTGACATTATCGGGGATACTGTTCCTGACGGCTTGTAGTCCATCTTTGTGTGGAATGTTGGTGTAGAGGGCTTCTACATCTGTAGTGGCCAGGATGGTGTTTTCAGGAAGATCACTCATGGATTATAGTTTCCTCAGGAAGTCAGTGGTGTCTCGAAGATAACTGGTAGTGCTGGTAGCGTAGGGCCTGAGGAGGGAGTCTACATAGCCAGACAATGCTTGAGATGATGGGATGTCCAGGATTTCCAGGTTTATGGATCTTGGGTAGCAGATAGAATACCCCAGATCGGGGTTCTAGGGGTGTGTCTGTGTGGATTTGTTCTTGTGCTTTTTCAGGGAGTTTCTTGAGCAAATGGTGTAGTTTCTTTTGGTAACCCACAGTGGGATCAGAGGGTAATGGCTTGTAGAAAGTGGTGTTGGAGAGCTGCCTAGCAGCCTCTTGTTCATATTCCAACCTATTCATGATGATGAAAGCATCTCCTTTGTCAGCCTTTTTGATTATGATGTCAGAGTTGTTTCTGAGGCTGTGGATGGCATTGTGTTCTGCACGGCTGAGGTTATGGGGCAAGTGATGTTGCTTTTCCACAATTTCAGCCCATGCATGTCGGCGGACGCACCCTATGTAGAAGTCCAGTCTGTTGTTTCGACCTTCAGGAGAAGTCCACCCAGAATCCTTCTTTTGTAGTCTTGGTAGGAAGGTCTCTGTGGGTTAGTATGTTGTTCGGAGGTGTGTTGGAAATATTCCTTGAGTCGCAGACGTCGAAAATAGGATTCTAGGTCACCATAGAACTGTATCATGTTCGTGGGGATGGAGGGGCAGAAGGAGAGGCCCTGAGATAGGACAGATTCTTCTGCTGGGCTAAGAGTATAGTTGGATAGATTAACAATATTGCTGGGTGGGTTAAGGGAACCACTGTTATGGCCCCTTGTGGCATGTAGTAGTTTAGATAGTTTAGTGTCCTTTTTCTTTTGTAGAGAAGCAAATGTGTGTTGTAAATGGCTTGTCTAGTTTTTGTAAAGTCCAGCCATGAGGAAGTTTGTGCAGAAGATTGGTTCTTTATGAGAGTATCCAGTTTTGAGAGCTCATTCTTAATCTTTCCCTGTTTGCTGTAGAGGATGTTGATCAGGTGATTCCGCAGTTTCTTTGAAAGCGTGTGGCACAAGCTGTCAGCATAGTCTGTGTGGTATGTAGATTGTAATGGATTTTTTACCTTCAGTCCTTTTAGTATGATGTCCATCTGTTTGCATTTGGACAGGCAATCATGAAAAATTCACGGATGCCAGTGACCTGTCTGTAACTTTTATTAAAAATATTCATGACAAAATGGGTAGCCTGGGAGGGGGAGGAGGCTCCAGGATCCCCCTCCTGCTTGTCCTGACTCCGCGTTGCACCTCGGAAACGGCCAGCAGGTCCGGCTTCAAGGAGAGGCACAGAAGCTCCCATTGGCCATGGTTCCAGTCCAATGGGAGTGCGGAGCTGGTAATCAGGGTGGGGGCAGCACGCAGAGCCCCTTGGCCCTGCTACCTAGGAACTGGACCTGCTGGCTGCTTCCAGGGCACAGCGCAGAGCCAGGACAGATAGGGACTAGCCTGCCTTAGCCCCGCAGCATCGCCGACCGGACTTTTAATGGCGTAGTCGGCGGAGCTGACCTGAGCCACCAGGGTCCCTTTTTGACTTGGTGTTCCGGTCAAAAATCGTACACCTGGTCACCCTACTTCTGAGTCACTGTCAACAGATTCAAAAAGTCAGCGAAAATGTATCCCAAATCTGGAAATAAATAGTGATCATACAACAGTGTGATCTCTGAAGAGGAAGCACAATCTGGTTGTTGAAGGATAATACTGGGAGTCGGGGGACCTGGGTTCTCTTCTTTGCTCTTCCATAGACTTCCTGTGTGTAGCTCACGAAAGCTTATGCTCAAATAAATTTGTTAGTCTCTAAGGTGCCACAAGTACTCCTTTTCTTTTTGCGAATACAGACTAACACGGCTGCTACTCTGAAACCTGAAAACATTATATGGCTTTTCTGTAACTTTGTTTCCCCATTTGTAAAACAGCCATTATAGTTACCGACCTCACGGGGATATTGCGAGGATTCAGTTACTGATGGAAATGCTATAGAAATTTAATAATAATAATACCTACTCATTTTATGTAACAGCTTAAATTGCACAGCTGCCACTGGCTGATGTAACCACCAAATTGGGTGTGAGACAGCAAAGTGGGAAATGCAGACATCTACCCAACCAGTGCTAGTTTTTGTTTCACTGTGTTCAGTTTCATTTAAATTCTTTTATTAATACCTATTTTGGTTTTAGCTAGTCAGATTCAGGAATTAGGTCTAGTAATGGACATTCAGAGAGACAGTGTGCTTTAGTGGAATGAGCATGATGCTAGGAGCCAGGAGCTCCTGAGTTTTAAATCCTGACACTGATTTTCTCCAGGGCTTCAAACAAAATACTTTCTTCTGACCGTTTTGTCATATGTAAAATGAGGACACATACCCTCCGGCACCTCCTGGGGTGTTATGAGGATTAATACGTTAATATATGTAGCGTGCTTTAAAACCACAGTATGCAGTTCAGTGTGAGGGCTGCACAATACTAGAAATGGGGCTCGCAACATCAGGAATGGTATATCCTTATCGGCATATCTTTTGCCTTTCTCAGCACTAGTATGTATGTGGTACCCTATTCATCCTGTTGTCTCTCTCTCTCGGTGTTTCTTTTCCTAAATGTCTGACAGTCTAACCAAAGGGATTTAGTGCATACCGTATGTAGTGGGGATAACAGATGATTGTCTTTCTTTGTGGTCTATGTTGTGCTCCCTATTGTTGCTCGTTATTCTATATGGCATAAAGAGTGTTACAGTAACAGGTTGATAGGTTTAAAGTTAATGAGCCGCTGATCAGCATCTCAGAAACTACTTAACAAAAATGTGCTTTCGTCGATTGTCTTGTATTCTTTAATACATTTTATTAATTAATGAAATTGAAGGGTCCTTTGTACAGTATGTTGGAAGAATGTTATTCCACCGCACTGTATAATCATTATTGCCATTAATGAGTGTGTTCCTCTGTCACTAACATTAATCTACCAGAAGAAACACATACCTTGCCCATTTAGCCCATGGTGTCTTTCAGAAAGATGTATGATGTGATGTAGGAGTCATTAGGTTAAATACTCACTTCTGTGAATAGTGATAAACAATCCAGTCTAAATGGCCAAAGCAGTCAGGAGGCTGCTTTTAGAGACCCTTAACATACATATATTTAAAAATACACATGCAGTTCTTTTCTCTGTTTGTGTGATACTGCCTTTATGAATGGCTCACTGTCTTTTGGAATCCGTACGTCCATGAGGATAAAGTGCAGAGCAAATCAGTTATGCATAGCTGAAGAAGGGGCATTTTCATACTTTGCCTTTTCATTTAGATTTGATTCCTCAGAAAAGCTGCTTAAAGGGTGTTACAACTGCTTTGATACAGACTCTAATTATGAAAAGGTAGCCCCAGTAAATAGTGTTAGGTGACAAGAGCACAGAAGGGGATGGGGAAGGGAAACCTTGACTCTTTCAATGCTTCCCAAGGGTGAGTCTGGAAAGCTGCAGTTAGTGTTACAAATTCCATGGCAAAGCTATTTTAGTGGCTTTTGAGGAAGGGATGCATGCCAGTCTTATTGTAGTTCCTTGGGGAAATAGGTTCCACATACAGAAGGGGAAGAGAGACTAGAGTGAGGCATCTGTCGTTCTCTTCTGGTGTTTACGATCTCTAAAGATTAAAATGAAATGCATGAGTTTGTCATTTCAGAAGTTCTGATGTTCTTCTTCAACCAGCATCTTAAGGTGGCTGAAGTCTTCCGTATCTTATTGTAATTATTTGTGGTGTGCAGCCTTATTAGTTTCCCTTGTATAAAACACACAAGGTCTGTTCTTTTACTGTGAGTGGTATGAAACAAACAGCTGTCCATATGTTGCACTGAATTTAATGCACATCATGATAACAAAGAAACAATCTCAGAGGAGACTTCTTTTGAGATGCCTCTATCTTTGGATTTGTATATTTTATTAGATCTCAGAGCATTTTCATTGCAGCTATTGGTTAGACCCACTAGAACTCCAATAAAACTGAGAAACACAAAACTGCAACACTTACAAAATGCAGTATGCACACACAACCTGGATCAACCTAATTTCAGCATAGCAAACACAAAACAAAAGCTGTATATGACTTCTTAGCCTTTGTGCACATCTGCATTATTATAAATGCTAATATAATTCTGCAATGATAAATAATTAAACAATTATGGTCATGAATCAATAAGTTTAGCACATTTTTTCATCAGCAAATTGTACTGTATAAACAAGAAATATAAATTACCAAGTCTAATTTTCACTGAAAATTGTAAGCATTTTATATCTAATAATTAAAAAAGTATTAGAATTCAATGTAAGATACTTAGAACTTTAAAATTTTCTAGTTTTAACCAAACACCATTAAATTGTCGAGTTTTATGTTTCTGAATCTGATTAACATTTTGAGATCTGACTTTTGTAATCATTCTCTTTGTTTCTCCCCTCCCCACCCCCTACACCTCTGGTTGTTCCTAAACACAATTTCTAAGATGGAATCTAGCTTCAGTTGACCCCATTTCCTTTCCTTTTAAAATAAATAAAGACATTCTAAAACCTCTTTTCTAATATTCTATTGAAAGAGTTACATATTTTACACATGCTCGAAACAGAATCATAGAAATGTGGGGCTGGAAGAGACCTTGAAGTCGTCAAATCCAGTCCCCTGAACTGTGGCAGGACCAAGTAAACCTAGACCATCCCTGTCAGGTGTTTGTCCAACCTGTTTTTAAGAACTTCCAGTGATGGGGGGGGGGATTCTACAACCTCCCTTGGAAGCCTGTTCCAGAGCTCAACTACACTTTTAGTTAGAAAGTTTTTCCTAATCTAACCTACATCTTCCTTGCTGTAGATGAAGCCCATTAGTTCTTGTCCTACCTTCAGCGGACATGGAGAACAGCTCATCACTCTCCTCTTTTTATAACAGCCCTTAACATATTTGAAGACTGTTATCAGGTCTCCCCTCACTCTTCTTTTCTCAAGACTACACATGTCCAGGTTTTCAACGTTTCCTTTTAGATCAGTCTTAGTGAACCTTGTATCATTTCTGTTACTTCCTCTGGATTTTCCAATTTGACCATATCTGGTCAAATTTCTGGTGGAACTGAATTGAAATCAGTGGTGTTGCATCAGCTTACACTAGGATTGAATCTAATGTTCACTTGACCTGTATTAGAAATGAAACGTGTTTTCTGTGTTTAATTCTATAGCTACCTTCCCCAAACTTTATATATTCCCATCCACTCTAACAGTACAGTTATTGCTCATTTGCCTTATAATACCATAGAATGCATCTCTCTCTCAACTTACATACTATTCAGCTCATGGACCTCTTTCTGCAGAATACAGTCAGCTCTCATACAGATTTATCACCCTACATCATTAAAAAAGTTACCGGGCATGGGGCGTGCTTAACAGGGACTCCTGGTGGGTGGAAGATGGAGGGCTAGCTTCTCTATAGGCCTCAGTAATGCTGGCCCTGTATCTTCTGACTCTCTTTGCCCAGGACATTTATTGTATAATATTGAGTCTGAGAATCTTGTTTGCTTTCAATCTGCAGAGAAATCATGTTTGTTCCTCTCCTTTATGTATGCCATGGATGATTTCTCTACTTGACTGTAACCCTTTTCTTATCCCTGCCCTATGTATACATTGATGTTTGTTTGTTTGTTTTTTGTTAAGGTTTGAAGGGATCATTAGATCATTTGGTCTTACTAAGAATTCTATATTTTGTGTTATTTGGGACCCAGTTATGCATAGCACCATGATATAATGGGAAATTTCCTTTTTCCTTTGAGGTCTCAATTTGCATACCAAGTATGGAAGGTGCTGGCTTAGTAGCATTAAAGACTGGGTTCTTGTTACTTCACAGAGTAAGTATGTTCTGATCAATAGCTGTATATATTCCACACACTTCCCCTCCCCACCTCCAATATGATTCATATGTAACCTGGAGGGGAAACACTGCTAGCAAAGAAAGGGAATATCTGCCTCCAGTCAGTCCTGGGTCCCTCTGCGGAGACTGCCAGCGTTGGTGGCAAATATAATCACAGTTTCATGAAATCTACCATCTTGTTGCATATAGGCCTCCAAACAGCCACAGCTGTGACTTCCATTCCTACTAGCCTGGGTGCATTTGAACTGACCCCCTACAGGTGAGAGGCTCATTATCCCTTCATTAACCATCTGTGTCCCTGGTGCATTCTACTGCAAACATGGTTAATAATGCAGCAGCAAGGGGGTCTGGCGGAATGTGGCCGGATCACACTTTCTAAAAAGTTTTAATGCAGCCAGAGCTCTCACATGGCAGCACCTGCCTCACCTAGAGCTGGAGACTGGCAGTGCCACCCACCACTCATTCAGCTCCCTTTCCTGCAGCCTCCTTCTCAAACCCCAGCCACCTGCAACTCGGCTGGGTGGGAGGGAAGCCCATAACATATATGCAATGGGGGGGAAATGCACTTGGAATGCTAAGTTACTTCTGTACCCAGTGTGCCTCTGATTTGTGGCAACTAGCTGTGATAGAGTTTGCTAGAGAAATGCTGCAGAGCATCCCTAAAGGGAATGTACTGTGCCTTTCATGGTTCTGGACTTCCTCTCCTCTCTCCCTGGAGATGGGTCACTCTATTATAGTATTTATAAGAATGAAGAATAGTCACCCATTCTTGTTTCCTCCTCCTTAGTTCTCAAATGAATACTGGTAACCCTTTACCATGCTTGATGGCTAGTCAAGATCGATTACCGCAATACACAAACCCATGTAATGAAACAGAAAGCTACAGTTCTTAATAAAGTTTTGGCTAGGTTGTGTCTGGCCCTAGTATAGATGTGAAGAAGTGTCACTGCGTGTCTGTCTCCCGTCCCTTGTACAAAAGCCAGTGACAATAACAGCCAGCTCAAGAGAATTCTATCCCTGCTATTGAAATCCATAGACTGCTTCATAAAATCTATGGGAAAGTTTCTGTTAGATTCTGTAAGATTTTAGAATAATTTGTACAGCTCCCTGTTGGTTTCACTCCTATTAAAATCTATAGGACATTTCCCATAGGAGGAGACATGGCCACTGTCCTGCCTGACTCTTTATTCACATGGACTCTCAGAATTCAGAGAGTGAGCTGTATCATTCAAAGGGATAGAATTCTCATGAGTTCTGGAGGATGGTTTAAAATCCCTATGGAAAGGGAGTTGGGGTCATTTTCTAATAAATTCTATAAGACATTTCCATAGGGAGCAATTTGGGGTCTCTAGAATGTCGCAGCCCCTGGACTCCCCAGAGCACAGAGACTTATTGTCACTGGCCTTTGTACAAGGGGCGGGGGGAGAGATACTCAGCCCCAGTCCCTCACACTGGGAAGCTGGGGTGTGTACCACTTGCTCTGTACACGTTGTGAAGGAAACAGATTTTATTGAAACCAGTTATAGTACTTAAAAGTTGTGCATGCTGTCTCGACTGCTGATATGTTTTTTTAATGTTAATAACCTAGGAACCAAAATTTGGTTGGTGAAAAGGATGGTGCTGTATACAATAATATTCCACTAACTATAGTGATATTTGGACCCTATGATCCTATTCATGTAGAAGGGGCCAGTTGCCCTCTCCAGGGGGAAGCAATGACTATATGGCATGCTCCAGCCAGGCAGCAGCATGGGACATCTGTTCCTTTGTTGTTCGGTGTAGTTAATGGAGTTTAGAGAGGCTAGCAAGGGGCAGCTTGTTTCTAGGGCATTCTCTTGTGGTAAAGAGGCATAACTTCCACTGCAGTTTGCTCTGGAAGTTAATTCTGACTCAGTCAGTGCTAATTTTCTTTACATGCTTGGTCACCTTTTTGGCTGCAGTATGTGTGTGGTGGCTGCTGGGAAACCCAGGATGATGTGGCTGTTAAATTAGTCATACTGCCATTGATGTGAAATCTGGAGGAGTTACATGTATAATACCTAAATCAATAGGCTTTGGCACCTCATGGCTGTAATCCTTGGCCTTAGGTATGTATTGGAGACCATAAGCCCTGCTCCTTCTACACCATCACCTTTTTGGCATAAGCAGAGGATGATATGGCATGCCGCCAAAGGGGTGTGAATGGAGGGTCCCCTTCTGTGCATCACCCTCTCTCCATATCACCTGAATAGGGGTTTTCAAGTCCAAGCTGAACTTCTGCTGTCCCTTCTCTTTCCTTAGACCTCTTACTCTCGCATGAGGATTGCCACTCCCAGTGGAGTATACATAAATTATAAGACAATAGACATTATTGTTAGGGTCCTCCAAATTCACGGCCATGAAAAATGCGTCATGGACCGTGAGATGTGGTCTTTTGTGAGCTTTTACCTTATACTATGCAGATTTCACAGGGGAGTCCAGCGTTTCTCAAATGGGGGTCCTGACTCAAAAGGGAGTTGCGGGGGGGTCACAAGGTTATGTTAGGGGGTTCATAGTATTTCCACCCTTGTTTCTGCACTGCTCTCAGAGCTGGGCGGCCAGAGCGGCGGGTGTTGGTCGGGTGCCCAGCTCTGAGTGTGGCACCCTGCCAGCAGCAGCAGAGAAGTAAGAGTGACAAAACCGTATCATGCCACCCTTACTTCTCTGCTGCTGCCTTCAGAGCTGGGTGGCCAGACAGTGGCGGCTGCTGACTGAGGGCCCAGCACTGCAGGCAGCAGAGCAGAAGTAAAGGTGGCAACACCATACTATGCCATCCTTACTTCTGTGCTGCTGCTGGCGGCTCTGCCTTCAGAGCTGGGCTCCCAGCCAGCACCCGCCTCTCTCCAGCTGCCCAGCTCTGAGGGCAGCGCCGCCGCCAGTAGCAGTGAGAAATAAGGGTAGCTGTACTGCAACCCCTCTACAATAACCTTAAGGCCCCCCGCAACTCCTTTTTGGGTCTGGACCCCTACAGTTACAACACTATGAAATTTCAGATTTAAATAGCTGAAATCATGATATTTATAATTTTTAAAAGAATCCTATGACTGAAATTGACCAAAATGGACTGTGAATTTGGTAGGGCCCTAATTATTGTGTTGGAAAAGATTCCATATAGATTTTAGCAGGTAGAGTACTGCAACTGTATCTAACTTCTATCCACCAAGCATTTAGCCCTGTGTATTTTGCATACCAAGCTCCTGGGCAGTAGCTCCATTTTCACTTTTGCCCATGCACATCTAAGTCGGAATCCTTTGCAGGCCATCAAAAGTCACATAAGGTGCAAACAAGGCACCATCATCTTTGCTAATTCTGAATTTATGGCTGGTTGGAAGCAAATTCCTTCCAGGAACTGAAGGTTGTGCAATATGTCCTGGGAATATCTGATATGTCCAGTTAATATCTGATAATTTCAGATAGATTTGCATCAGGGGCTCAGAATTGAGCAAGGCTTTCCCAACCATAATCTGGAAATCGTTAATATGCCCATTGTTCTGAGATGGGATTTCCGCCAATAAAGTGTTAACATGTATTCACACTATTTCAGATACCCTGTTACCTTAGGTATCTAAGTCCATCCTGCCAAGGGACAAGAACATTCTTCCCAGTCTCAATGCTCATTTAACAAGGAAATAGTCATTTGCATCACAGGGAAATCTTAATAAATAATGTTTTTCGAAAATGAAATAATAATACAGTAGTTACAAGCAACTTGTATTTTACTTGCAGTGCTGCTTGGGGAGATCTGTTCAGGGTATAGCACTGCACTTGGTTCCTTGCCTAAGACAAAGATATGCTCCCTTGACCCTTCCATCTCCTCTCCTCCCCTGCCCAAACTTTCCATCTTTTGATAACTAGGAGAAAGGAAACTATGTATGGAGGCTGAAGAGCTTCACTTTGGGTTTCTTCCTCCTGCTGCTGCTGCATCTGCTTCTCTGCCTTTAGTTTTTCTGGTGCACTGTATTTCCATTTGTGAGTGTATGTGTCTTTGCCTCTGATGCCGATGTCACTATTCTTGTGGCATCCAGATTTTGTTTTACTGTATGGCTCTGAGCAACATGTTTCTTGCGTTCTGCTCATTCTGTTTTAGAGTTCACACTTTCAGAGTCTAGAGATATATATCACACGACATACTTGGTTTTTAAGCTTTCTCAATAAGACAAGGCACAGACTGAACCTTTGAATTCATATACTTTCTTTATATGGAGTGTCTCATTTACAAAGTAGTGTGTGTGTTCACATTGATTTTTTTCACAAATCTTGTATACAGTATATACCCAGACTCCAGTGTGAAAAATTCACAACAAAGATCTATATAGCCTGTGTGTGAATTTAGTTATTATGGGTTAAAATGTATCAAAATTTTCAAATTAACAGTTTCTCTGCTTGTAAAATTCTTTGTCCTTAGAGCATCAGCAGTTTAATGTACAACTGACAGGACAACATCCCTAGGAACTTAATGCTTGCCTGTTTCTTTTATAAAGATTTGCGACCTGTGGATTGGTGGTATTACCATCAAAGATTTTATGATGTATTTATTTATTTTGAAGATATTCTAAAAACACTTAGATTTAGTTTACAAAGCTGGATTACATGATGCACAGCAGGTTTAAAAAATATTTCAGAGATGTTGCTTTCATGCTTCAAATCCTTGGAAAGCTAAATACTTTTACTTCTGAAACGAAACCTTGGTTTTCACTGTACAAAAAAAATAAGAAAAGTGTTTAATAGCACATATGGCATAATTTCATTTGACATCTGTTTTGTAACAAACAATATTTAGCTCACTTATTTGCTGAATGATACAGTACATACTGCAAACAAAAAGTCCAATGAACATAGTTTGTAATATATCAATATTTATTGCAAAAGAATGCAAAACTTAAACATTTAAGCATGTTATTGATTGTAATATGCAAAACATTGATTACTGCACGCTGCCAATACAAAGAGAGTTTACTGCATGCCTTATGGGGTTTGAAAATTAGGTAGATTTCTGAAAGAAAAACTGAGATCCTCCCACTGGTGACATTTAGGCTTATGCCCTCTCAACCTAATTTGTGTCATCTTATAGGAGACAGCTGTCAATATATTTAAGATGGTTTAGCTCATAACAGCAAAAATGGTGAGACTATTGACTTAATTGCATGGCGTGATTGATTCTAATGGAAACAACATTTAAAAACTGAAAATGCACTTTCTGTTGTCAGACCTAATACAATACCATAATGAATTGATGCTTCGTACACAAATACGTTCTACTTTCTGAATAGATTAGTAAAGGACAGCAGTGTTTTGTGTAGTTTTATTTTTTTTAATTTGACTTTAAAGTTGAATTAACTGATTTGTTTTAAATAATATTCCAACCAAGAACTAACACGGGAACATAATCTGATATAAACCAGTACATCATCATGATGATGATAATGGAAACAAGAAAAGGATACAATCATATTGTTAACAAAAGAGAGCAAGGTTCAGGTAAATTAGTTGAGGGTGCTGAAATAGCCACACTTTTCTGCTGTATGCAATTGCAATGCCTTGAAATTGCCTTTTATTTCTCTGGTAGTCTGACTGGTGTAATGACACGGATTTGCAGATAATGAAGTACATCCAATTGAGCACCTCCTGAATGTAGTTCTAGGGTTTGGAAAGCCAGCCAGCAGGCTGTGTGGTGAACAGTGTGTAACCCAACTCTCACAGTTACAGTAAACCAAACAAGTTGCTTTCAGTTCAGCCATCTTAAAACTAAAAAGGATCCTCAGGAAGCAGATGACTTATTGCACTCATACAGGTTTCAGAGTAGCAGCCGTGTTAGTCTGTATTCGCAAAAAGAAAAGGAGTACTTGTGGCACCTTAGAGACTAACAAATTTATTAGAGCATAAGCTTTCGTGAGCTACAGCTCGCTTCATCGGATGCATTTGGTGGAAAAAAAACCAATTTTTTTTTCCACCAAATGCATCCGATGAATTGAGCTGTAGCTCACGAAAGCTTATGCTCTAATAAATTTGTTAGTCTCTAAGGTGCCACAAGTACTCCTTTTCTTTTTGCACTCATACAGCAGCACCTACGTACAAGCAGCCTACCTTGAATGGAGAGAGGGTGTGAGGGTAACACTGAGAGCTGGTAGACTCCATATAGCCTCTGGGTAAGCTGACCTGGGCTCGCCCACCCCTTTGCTACTCTGAAACCTGCCACCCCTTTGTGACCAGCTAAACCCTACACTGCTGCTTATCTTCTGGTTATTTTGATTCTCTATTGTAGTGCCTTGCTTATCCAGGGCTGTTGGTATCTTATTATGTATTTTTTTATTATGATAGCACCTAGAGGTCCTTGAACCATTGGGCTTGGCACTGCAAATAACAGAGATTGTCCCTGCTCTGAAGAGCTTCGATCAGGTATAGATCAGAGACAACAGGTAGATCAAAAGGGTACCACCGTGTAATGCTGCCTCTTACTGTCTTTGCGGCCATGACTAATTCATGGAAGATGTGGACATCCAACACCATGGAAAACTATTTAAAAATGAGGGTCCTTTCTCTGCCACATCCCCTTTTGATGCTACCACTTAGGGGTGCTAGAACAATTTGTACAGTGGGGATGCTGAGAGCCATTGAACCAAAGCATAAATCCTGTATATGATAAAAACCACTTCAAGCCAGGGGGTGTGGCAGCACCCCTAGCTCCAGCACCTATGCTACCACTGCCTCTGAGTTAATATTTTCCCTCATTATTTCCATTATAAGCTTTTCTGAATCTATTTCCAGAATAATTGGCCATCTGAATATCAGCCTATCCCCACTGGCTCTACCTCACCATCCAGTTTGTTAGCAGCTGATAGGGTGTAATGGCATGGAACAGCCACTGCGCACTCAGCAATAACCAAGATGCAGTCTGAGACAGGGGTATTTGCTCTATAAAGAAAGGGAATGGTATCCAGGAGGTTTCTTCAGAAAGTGCTGTGGGATCCTTAGCTACCAAAAATGGGCATAAAGGGAAGTTTGACTGTAACGTCCCAGTGAAGGATGATACTCAAGCAGTGGAGTTCCTCCATCCAGAATTGAGTTGCAGTCTCAATACTGATTATATGCCCAAATCCCAGTTTAGGACTCAACACCGTCTGGATTTAAAGCTAAGAATTCCTGCCATATATATGTTTCTAGGGCAGCACTGAGTTGCTATGGGTTAACCCCTTTGCCTTCCTGGGATTTTGTGTACTTATTTCTCTTGTTAGTTACAGTAGAACACTAGCAGCTCGCTGTTCACAGGCTCAGAATCAAAGGTTTAGTGCACCTCTCCTTAGACACTGTTTCCCTTTTTATCCCATGCAGTCAGTTTTCCCTTAGCTGCTGTAATTTCACTTGGTACAAATCTAGCACTTTCCCATCTTCACGATTCTGTACTCAACCTCCAGGTTGCACATCTTGCTCTTTAAATAAAGATGCTCTGCAGCTTGCAGCTGAACACCCATTGATTTTTTTTGATGATCTAGCAATGTTTAGGTACTATCAGGGATTAATAAATTGTTACAGACTAAATGCTTTTTTTTCCTTTGCAATACTTAAAAAGGTATTGACTCAAGATTGAACAGTAAGTTCTACAAAATTCAAAGCATTACAAAACTGGAATAAATATTAAATAATTATTTGGAAGCATAAAGAAATGCTGTAGACATTTAAGGGGGGAAAAGCCAGCAGAAAAGGGGAAAATATTTTTTATAGACCTTAATTACAGCAGGGTTGTTAGTAAATTTACTGAATTGCAAATGTAAAAGATTCGGATGGCCTGAGTAAAACCACATATTTAAGCCTTCTAAATGAACATTTCTGTTTTTTGAGTAATTTGTACCATCTGTGTCAAAATTCTGAGCCTAAAAAGAAAAAGCAGTGGAACAAATGTTGGTTCCATAAAACAGTCCTGGTTCATTGTTGAAATTGTCACACATTAACATTGCAGGCCATCTGGGTAGACAAAAGACTCTAACCAGATTGCTAAAATCATTTTATTGGTCTGGTATTAATCAGTATGTGGCATAATATTTAAGCAAAAAGAAATGATGAGGTGAAGTGGAGTGCCTTTAACCACCCTAACTATGCAATAGTTGCACAATGACTTTATTACACCATGGAGTGCTATGTTTTTAAGCAAGAATCATAATTCTAAAATGTAAATAACAAGTTATCTGATATTTCCAATTTACATTTTAAAATAAAATGTAAAACTTAAAGAAGTAATGATTGTTGGCATATTGCGATTCAGAGATTTAAAGGCCACAGCATGGTTATATTAAATTGCAGTATATCCACAGTCATGTTGGAATTAATTTTTCTTTTTGTAACATTGTAAATCAGATTACACTTCATCTCAAAGAATCCCAAACTCATGATTTACAATTGATTTCCAACATTCTGTACTGTTGTGCACAGGGCAGCAGCTTGTCTCCTCTCCCATATCTGGAAATGGCTGTGCGTCATGCTCATTCTTAGATCTTGTCTACACTGAAGGAAAAAGTTGTTCTAAACTACACAGTTTGAATTACGTGAATAGCGTAACTGAAATACGCAATGTCGATGGGAGACGCTCTCCCATCGATTCCCCTTACTCTTCTCGATCAAGTGGAGTATATAGGAGTCGATGGGAGAGCGATCAGCGGTCCATTTAGTGGGTCTTCACTAGTCCCACTAAATGGACTGCTGATGCATCGATCGCCACAGCGTTGATCCTCCAGTAAGTATAGATGAGCCCTTAGAAGTGCTTACTGGCTTTCTATCCCTCCAGAATCCACGAGAGCAGCTTCTCCTCTTAGTCTTAACGATCATCCATGGATGTGCTTCCTCTCCCATGTCTCAAGCGCCACCTCTTTCTATGGCACAGGTCTTTCCCTGTGTTCCTCAAATACCCAACATCCATCTTCACCTCCTTCCCCTCCTTCGTCAACCCAATCCTGAACATCATTCTTGCCTCTCTGTGTCCAACTGACTCTTCACATCCCATCACAAGACCCTTCTCTTCCCTCTAGATTTTGACACCTAAATAGCATCAATAAAGCAATGAAAACTCCTTATCCCTTGCACTGTTTCCAATGTGTTCTCCCAAGATGCCCTCTGCACCACTAAGTTGCATAGTGGGTTGGGAATGCAGCCAGAACACAAAGGTTCTTGGAGTGTCTTCGCATAGCCTGGCATGGCATACCTGGCATGGCAGCTGCAAAAGAGCCAGGCTGGGAATTGTCCAGAGAAGGAGCCCATTTTCATGGATCTAGTGGCCCCAATACCCTGCAGAACTGCTACACAGGGGATGGGACTGCTAATATAGCCTGTATGTTGGACTAGCAGCTGTGTGTACATGTTGGCAGGAGGAGGAGAAGGGAGGCTGTATAGCAGTGCCATGCTCTTGGCCCCAGGTTGCAGTGTGGATTACACCACCCCAACCCATCTGCCCACCAAGAGCCCAATTACTCTGGCTGTATGTGAGCAAAAAGAGTTTCACCCTTTGATGCTTGCACTACAAATCTTTCCTGAGTATTACAGAATGTTGTTGGTTGTTTTCACAGGGAAAGCCAAATTTTGCCTGTTTGTCGAAATACCTCCCAGAAGTAGTTACACATCCAGTGTTGGCTGCAAGAGTAGCTTCATTATATGCCTATATTCTGGCTGGCTGTGATCCCTAGAACAAAATGTGACCAATGATAGTTCCTGCTCGGAGCATGAGTATCTGTTGTTATCGATATGGGAGAAGGCCCCTTTCAGGGATTCCAAGGCCAGAAGGGACCGCTGTGATCATCTAATCTGACCTCCTATATAACACAGGCCATAGAACTGCCCCAAAATAATCCCAAGAGCAGATCTTTCAGAAGAATATCCAATCCTGATGTAAACATTGCCAGAGAAAGAGAATCCACCATGACACTTGGTAAATTGTTCCAATAGTTAATTACTTTCACCATTAAAAAATTTACCCCTTATTTCCAGTCTGAATTTATCTAGCTTTCACTTCCAGCCATTGGACCATGTTATATCTTTCTCTCCTAGACTGAAGAGCTCATTATTAAAGATTTGTTCCCCATGGAGATACTTATAGACTATAATCAACTCACCCCTTCTCTTTGTTAGACTCAAAGAGCTCAATCTATTTAGCTTATCATTATAAGGAGTTAGGGCCTTGCTGTGCTGGGTGCTGCTAAGACAAACAAGTTTGTTTACTTTTGCAGGAGATAATGCTGCCTGCTTCTTGTTTAAAATGCCACCTGAAAGTGAGAACAGGTGTTTGCATGGCACTGTTGTAGCCGACATCACAAGATATTTATGTGCCAGACGTGCTAAAGATTCATATGTCCCTTCATTCTTCAACCACCATTCCAGGGGACACATGTCCATGCTGATGACGGGTTCTGCTCAATAATAATCCAAAGCAGCTTTCTTTTTTGGTGGTTTGGGTTCTGTAGTTTCCGCATCAGAGTATTGCTCTTTTAAGACTTCTGAAAGCATGCTCCACAGTTCATGTCTCTCAGATTTTGAAAGGCACTTCAGATTCTTAAATCTTGGGTCGAGTGCTGTAGCTATCTTTAGAAATCTCACATTGGTACCTTCTTTGTGTTTTAGCAAATCTGCAGTGAAAGTGTTCTTAAAATGATCAACATGTGCTGAATCATCATCCGAGACCTCTATAATATGAAATATATGGCAGAATGCAGGTAAAACAGAACAGGGGACATGCAATTCTCCCCCAAGGAGTTCAATCACAAATTTAATTAACTCATTTTTTTAATGAGTGTTATCAGCATGGAAGCATGTTCTCTGGAATGGTGGCCAAAGCATGAAGAAGCATATGAATGTTTAGCATATCTGGCATGTAAATACTTTGCAATGCCAACTACAAAAGTGCCATGCAAATGTCTGTTCTCACTTATTGGTGACATTGTAAATAAGAAGCAGGCAGCATTATTTCCTGTAAATATAAACAAACTTGTTTGTCTTAGTGATTGGCTGAACAAGAAGTAGGACTGAGTGGACTGTAGGCTCTGAAGTTTTACATTGTTTTGTTTTTGAGTGCACTTATGTAACAAAAAGAATTCTACATTTGTAAGTTGCACTTTCACGACAAAAAGATTGCACTACAGTACTTGTATGAGGTGAACTAAAATACTATTTTTTGTTTATAATTTTGGCAGTGCAAATATTTATAATAAAAAATAATATACACTTTGATTTCAATTACAACACAGAATACAATATATATGACAATGTAGAAAAACATCCAAAATATTGAATAAATTTCAATTGGTAGTCTATTGTTTAACAGTGCGATTAAAACTGTGATTAATTGCAATTAATTTTTTTCAGTTAATCATGCGAGTTAACTGGGATTAATTGACAGCCCGAATTTAAATATTTTCTGCTTAAACAACATCTATTCCTTGGGATGTAAAGGTTGGTTGGGAAGAACTGATGTCCCAGGGGCTAGCCAAAGACCACTGGCCCCCAGCTCACCATGTTTCTCCAGGCAATGGCTCAATAGAGGTATGCCTTTGTTTTGTAGATGATACAGTTTCAGCTGGATAGACAGGCTATTTCTGTAGAACTAATGCCTGACGCATTAGGCAACCACATTGCTTGGATGCTCTCTCAACATTCCTCTCTACTTATACTTTATATGAGATTTTCAAAGCTTTCAAACAAATCTGGATGTACAATTCCAAATAATTTTAAATCTGAATGTTTACAATGTTAAATCTTTATCTTAAAATGACTGAAATCTTTGTTAACCAATCAAATAATTCCTTTGGTTTACTCATTTTTTAAAGACAATATAGCATACATAGCCCCGGAGTTACTTCATTACGCTATACAATAAAGTTTAATTGAAACCTAACTAAATAAAACATTTAGAATTGCCAGTTAGCAGTAGATTGCTGGGAACATTATAATGGATTGACGGGATTGTCCTGAACCCTTAATGATGAATGGTAATGGTAGGAAAATGTCACTGCAGCCACACAAAAGTGTTGTGTTATCAGCTACATACAAGTGAAATGTGGATTAAAATTCCATTAACATAACCAATTAAACATGTGAATAAATAAACCAGTGAAATCAATAATAATAGCTGTTGTATTACAGAAATTGTGCTTTACTGTTGCTTATTTTGCTTATCAGAGAGCTGTCTGAAAGGACAATGAGTGTGAAGCACATATGTGTTGAAAGGTAAAGACAATTGTGTGCATAGTGTGCTGCCAAAACCAGGGTGACCTACCCCACCACACAGTGCAATGGGAGACACGTATAGTAACATTTTGGGGTGGAAGAAAGTTATTCCCCTTCCTAGCTATGGTCTGCATCCCATGATTCCATTGTTACACTTCCATCTAACTCCTTGTGGTGTATGCTCACAGTTGTGCCGCTGGCTTTTGTTGTTTTGTTCTGCACTGTGTTCAGAGACTCATGTATTCCTTGATTCTGCAGCCACGGCATATTCCCTTATGGTTGAGAATGTAAACCAAGAACAAACCAATGCTATAGACTATAAGAAACCCGAAAGGAAGGTCTGAACCACTCCAACTCAGCAGGTTATTAACCATGAGATTGATCAGCAACAGTTTAAACAGCAGCACTGTTAACCATTTCACTGCTAATCATTTTACTAGGAACATCCAAATAATCTGTGTGCCCAAACTCACAATGGATTGCTGCAGAATCTAGGCCTTGCCACGGAATTTACATAAACACTTGCTGCAGAGTACGGATGGTGTTGTCCTCTATTACCCAGTGTAACACTTATTTCCTAAATTACTTTAATATGTGATCATCTTTAGTCTTGGTTCATGCTCTGACTTGAAGAGCATTTTTACCCACCTGAACAACTATTATATTTCCATTTAATATCTCTGATTATAATGGAAACTAATCTAGTTTTCCTGGCCCTGGTTCCTCCTCAGCTATCATCACGGAGCCCTTTCTCTTCGGCACTTTCAGTCAAGTTCATATAAGATGCTGCCAAAGGTCTAGAGAATACTTCACTGTGGTCTCCCCATTAGCCATTTCAGATTCTGCATTGGATCGGCATCAGGCTGTTTACCAAAAAATCAGTCTCCTTTGCCTGAGGGGACAAAACAAGCCACTAATATGTTAATGGACTACTTAGTGTGAGGGAAACCAGCCGCCAAACCAGGGCTCCTTGTTCATCTGCCCTCCAGTGGGGCTGAGGTGAGTCTCCTCTCAGTGCGGCTGGGTTGTTGCTGCATGCCAAACTTACTAGAGGCTCTGTGGGAAGAGCCTTCAGGCGTGTGGCAGCAGCCTCTCCCAGGATAGAGCCTGGGTCATATGTTCTCCAGGCCCAGGTATTTCCCCAACCCTACCACAGCTTTAGATCAGACTGTGAAACAACACTACCCAGCCAGGAACCCTCCTGCATCCTTGCAGTGTATCAGACTCTCAAAACTCCCAGCTTGCTGTTGACTCTGTTCCTGCCCCAGCCTTGCCCGAGCCTGTTCCAGTCTTGTCTTTGCCCTAGTCTGACCTTCTCCAGCCCTGTTACTGCCCCAGGCCTACCTCTGACCCTCCCTGGACCCTTGGACTCTGACCACCTAGCTTCAAACTTTGGCCTGTACCTAGACTCTGGCTACAGTACTGACTGGGCTTGTCCCTGGGCTCTGATCACCTATTGTTGACCCTTGGCTTGCACCTGGACTCTGGCTGTGGTACTGGTTCTCGCTTGTCTACGGACTCTGATCTTGGTTCTGATCCTGGCCTGTCCCTGGATCTCGATTCCAGTGCCACCCTTGGCCCAGGCCCAACCCTAAATCTTACGCTGACCTCCGCTCCAACCGCTAGGCATGATTACAGCACCTGACACGTAGTGTTAAGAGGCAGGAAAGGTGGCATGAATGTTTTGAAAGTCTGGACTTCCCAACCTCAAGCTGTAGGACTTTGGGGCTGCCTTCATCATCTTTGGGTAGAGGAAACCTCTAAGCCCTAGATGTCTCAGCAAATGCTGTGGCAGCCCAGCTTCTGGCCAGCAGCTGACCAGTAATCACAGAGACCATGATCAGAAGGAATTGTTTGCTCTCAGAAGATTTGGTCAGCCCTCTCAGCTGACTCCAGCTTAACCCAGCCATTCGCTAGGCAGGAACTGGAATAAGCGATTTCTTACAAAGTTCCTGTGTTTGACACCATCGATGGGGAGTTCCTGTATCACCTGAACTCATCTTGTTGCGATTTGCTGCAAAGACTAGAATGCTTGTCTGGAATGCTGTACAGTTCCAAAGGTCTGGTGAAGATCACATGTAGTGGCACTTCTTAAGCCTGGAGGGAAGGTGGATGAGCCAAAGATCTATTGCCCAGTTGCTCTGATTTGGTATCGCTTTTAAGCTGCTCAAGAGACTGGTACTTTAAGGAATGTTGCCTTTAATCGATCCTTAGTTACCTCATTACCATGCAGTGTTCTGACCAGGCTGTATTGCTGAGGATCAAGTGATTAGACTGACACCTTTTATTGAAGATGCCTTTGAGACAGGACAGAAGGTCAGTGCTGCTTTTTGTTGACCTTTTGTCAGTTTACACAGTTTGGCACAGTTTGGCAGCGTGAACTAGTCCTAACATTATACTTACTCCTTGCCCCACACAAGAAACTTGTAAAGTTAATTATGCTGCTGATTTCTTACAGAACAGTGATCGTCAAGTGTGGAGATGGTTCAAGCTGATCACATCATATGAACCATGAGCTTTCCCAGGGATCTGAACTTGCTCTTTTTATAGAACAAAATGCACACAACTGATCTGCCAACTAAATTTGTACACACTACTGACATCTGCCTGGCAACAGCCAGAAGGAGCTTTGAGGAGCTGGAGTCCCGCTTGACCAAAGCGAAGTCTTGAACTAAATGCAGCAAAGATGGTGTCGCCTTGTTTCTATCTCACCAAACAGCTGCAGTTCCATTTAGAACAACTAGCCAGATGTTTTTGAACTGTACCGGCTTATTTCGGGATAAAGCTTGACGGCTCTTTGTCTTTTCAACAACACGTTGAGAAGACTGTCTGAAATGCAGTCGAGAGTCTCACTCCTCCACAGGCAACCTTATACACATCTACCAATGCCCTGATGATTGTACCTGCTGAATACTGTGCAGCAGCATGAGGGGCTTTAGTTGTTGTCCTTATGGCAAGTTGGACTCAACTGTCAACTCTGCCCTTCATATCATAATTGGTGCAACCCGGATATCTCCAGTCTCCAACTTAATGGTCCTGGCTGGCTGGTCCCCCTGTTATTAATAATGAAGGAAGGGCCTTCACTGTGCATTATCATGTGCAGCCAACTATCAAGACAGCTTACTTCACAATGTCCTCTCAAAGACGCATCAAAAATGCTGGCTAAAGTCAAGATGCCCCTTTTCTGAAATAGTGGAGTCTCTCAGACAGTACATAAGACACAATTTTTCTAAGGAACAGTGCCAAGTTCTGGAGCGGGGGCTAAATTTTGGATCATTGGCACATCTTTCAGCGGATAGACACCTCAGATCTGATTCCCCTAGTGCCACATGATCAGCTCTCACAAGTCCCTGAGAACAACCGTATAACCAGAAAGGAGATTCTTCATAACATCAGGATATGTTGTGGTCATGGGCAATTTAACTTGCACCTTTAATAATGAGGCTTCTTGAGCTCCCCATCCTGCCCCTTTGGAGCTCAAGAAGTGTCCTCTTTATCATCTTGATGGATGCGCTTGATGTCTCCGAATGATGCTGTCGTGGTAGTGGCTGCATCACTTATTCAACATCTAATTCATTGTTTGTGTGGTCAGAAGCTATGCACCAGAAGATTCTGTTTACCCTCCTGTCAACAGGTATAGACTGAAGGACTGTACCTGGCCTTTTCTTTGAAACATTCTTTAGCAAAGCTCTATTGTGAGGCCTATGTGCCATGACTATAAAGGAAAGCAACCCCAAAATTAAAAGGCTGTAAATACTGATAACTTCATTTTTCCAAGATGCTAACGCTAATTCCTGTTTCTGGTCAGCTGACTTTACCTTTAAAAGATGTAAGGTTTCTCTAGGTGGCTGGTGTTTTAAAGCCCAAAGCCAGAAAAATCCTTTTGCCACAGAAATTTAGCATTGTTTTACAAACTTTGGTGAAATCACCATTTGAGCAGCTAAGTGAAATGTCACTGCTTTATTTATTTCTTAAACCACCTTCATCATTGCTATATGTTTCATAATAACAAGGGATCACTACATATTTTCAGTGAGGGATGAGTGCTGATTCCTGAGAACAAAGTGACAATCAAGATTCCTCTGGATTCCATTTCCAAAGTCAGCTTAAAACTATACATAAAGCCAGAAATCCTTACCCCACCATTTTGTTTAAATTTTCAGAATTATGAATAGAAGATATTATATTCTTTAAATATGGAGAGGATGCTTATTAGTTGAAGAAAATCTGGTCACTTTTCAATAGTCTGTTCATGTTTTGCGTCCTTTGTGGCATATAGGAATGGGATTCCAGCATCAAAACTGCTCATATGGGAATTTCTTTATGTAGGAAAGAAGCCTACATGAAGAGTCAGGGGTTTGCATTATAGCATCAAAGAGCACATATGAGCCAAACTGCTGAGTGCTAGACTTTTAAATATACTGACTACAATAGGAAAGATTCACCTTGATAACAAATCAAGCTTTGTCTAGAATTCGTCAACCAGTGCCTGTATTTAAACAGTTTGGTAAATAACGATGTAGAGTTGGAAGGTGCTCTCTTTTAAAATCCAGCTAGTTGAGTGATTAAGAGGATTGTTGTTCATCATTGTATTAAAGTGGCACCTAGAGGTTTGAAGTGAGATCAGGCATCATTGTGCTAGGCATGTAGGGACACAGTGTAGGAGACACAGAGGAAGCTCTTCGTGACAGAGACTGGGTATGTCTACATTGCAATTAAACACCTGCAGATGGCCTGTGCCAGCTAGCTCGTGCTAAGGTACTGTTCAGGTGCACTGTAGACATTCAGGCTCGGGTTGGAGCCTGAGCTCTGGGACCTGCAAGGTGGGAGGGTCTACACAACAGTTAAACAGCCCCTTAGCCACAGCCCCACAAGCCTGTGGGTTTTCAACTGCAGTGTACACAAAGATTGGGAGGGGAAATAGAGGTGGACTGACTTGTTTAAGGTCACCCAGCAACTCAGTATTACAGCCAGGAATAGAACCCAGGCATCCTGGGTGCCAATTGCACTGGATGGCACTGCCTCAGGATACTACTCATGGGTGACATGCTACGAGTCAAAAAGAATGTTATAAATGAATTCAGGCCCCAACTTGTATCCCTTAGGTTTGCCTAGCTCCTATGGACATTAGTGTTGCAGGATCAGGCCTTAAAATGAGGAAATGAATGGAGAGCTTGATAGGGGTTTTATATAGTGTTCTTGAGACTTATGTTTGTGCCTGAGGCAGTGCTGTGTATATAGAAATTAAATAGCAACCAATTTTTGCTTGCTTCTCATGTTCATACAGTATAATCTGTCCAACAGGTTTTTTGTTTACTGTAATTTTCTCTCTTGTACATTATACAGGAGCATGCAGTCTACATTGTCTTACTGGAGATATACGTGTTCTTTTAATTAGTCATTTGGTTGCACTAGCAGGTGAACCCATCTTGACACTGTGCTGTTTGTTCTGTGGTGTCAAGGAGCAGCCCATGTGTGAGAGAAGAAAAGGAAGTCAGGAGAGAAGAGGAAAAGGGCAAAGACAGAGGGATTAGGGCAGATCAAGGGGAAGAAGAAATACTGAAATATCTGGCTAAAACAAGAGGTGCAAAAAGGGAGAGCTTCTGCAGAAAGAAAATCTCCAGTCAAACGTGGCCAGTCTAATTTTTTTGTTGTATTGTTTTCTGGGGAAGCAAAAGTCTCTGTGTGGAATGTTTTGGCTCAAAGGGAATGCTAAACGTCCCCAGTTCTGCCTATTTTTGTCTTTGTAAATTGTATTTACGGGTGGGCAGTGGTATTGCTGCTACTTTGTCCGGCTGTCACAATCACTCAGGGAAATGCCAGCCTATTCAACTTTAAGTGTAAGGTATCCTGTGTTTTCCCTTTAGCCCAGACCCTTGAACAGTAAATCCAGCTTTTGCATGTGATTATTGGTTTGTGAGAAGTGGTTAAGAATTTTTGTAAGTTTGAAATTATCTTTACATTGGCTCCTGTTAAGGTTTCTGACAATTGCAGTTAATCTTTAGTCCCGGGGAAAAGGCTTATTCCACACCATATGGACTAAACCAGATTTATCTGCTGTCTGTTGTCCTTCATGGGACACCAGGCACATTCTGTTGAGTGATGGATCACCTCCCAAGATGTCATAGAAAACGTGCACTGACATGTTAAGTTGACAACATCCTCTTTAACAATATCTAGTCTATTTATTTATTTACAGCATTTTTACCACTTTATTTACATTGCAGCACTTAGTGCACATTTTCACAGTTACGTCATACTGGCCCCAGGAACATTGCTACGCAGTAGATCAGTTTACTTGTGCAATGTGTTCAGTAAACTATCCTATTTCTCAAATGTGATCAGTGGAAATGTGAGCCATTAAAGATGATGATTAACTCCAGACTAAGGCTTTATTCTCAGATAGCTCATGGACTATTGAAGACTAGTGTTTTGTTCTTCAGTGTTTTCCCCATTGTCTGACTCTCACAAATCAGCTTCTTGTGAACTTCAGGAATGTAAAGTCATCTTTTTACTGCTACTTCTTAACTTGGGGGGGGGGGGAGGAGCTTGAGGCCAGTGCAATGAAGACTCCATATGCTGCTACTACATGAAATAACTATGCCCATTTTACAGTGAGTCAGGGTACTGGAGCACTGCTGTGTCATGATGTGTTGGTGGTCTCTGCAACAGCAATCCAATTTTTGTGAATGGCAGTTTATTTCCCTTATCTTAGCATAAGAAGATCCATGGACCACAGAAGGCTCTGGAAACTCCATTTCAATGAGAACTAAATGAATGGATGAGGGTGGAACGTGGCTTTATGTCTAACAGAGGAGGTGAAAGTACTGTCAGAGATTTTTAAGAATTAGAAAGAGAAAAACAGAAGTATTTGTTCAGAATTCCTTTCTGTTGTATCCCGTGCAGCCAAGTGCTTCTTTATTGCTAAGCGTCATGTGAAGTATTTAATCCATGTTAATGAAAGAATAATGGAGTATAAAATGACCATACCTGTGATCTTGTGAAATTGTGGGATTTCTGTTGCATGGCTAAAGAGGCATACCCAAGACTTTTTGACTTGATAACATTTATTGATTACCCCTCACAGCAGTAATTAATGAAGGAAATATCTAAGGAAGAAAGCAATGCTATGATCATTAGAACCTTTAAATGAACTTTCCAAATGTATCAAATATGATGAACTTCAAGACTTACAAAACTGTTACAAAACGGTCAAAGCTATCACAGAATAGTATTCTTACCTAACTTACATTCTGGGAAGGTGTTAATTTTAGCAGAAAGCCCATTTTTGTAATGGATCTTGAAATCCTTCAAACTAAATAAGTTTGGTAGAAAACTGCCCTAAAGAGGAATGTAAGTTTGCAGTCATCAGATTGCCAGCAGCATCAATGATGGTCATATTAAAATAGAAAAAATAGAAGTGGAAGAGAAAATTCTAGAGCTGATGATCTGTGGTCTGAGACAAACAGCTTGTATTTGTAGCATGTTATAACGGGGGAGACAAATAGGAATATAACATGCCCTTACAAACTGATTTGGAGTTATGAGTGTCATGGCATCATTACCTAGTAAGTGTTCCTTTATTCAAACTGGTGCCCAGGGTGAGTGCATTAGAGCGCATTAGATGTAGTGTATAACATTGACATATGTTCCAAAAAGCAAATTTCATGCTTTCATGGCTGTTTTCATCCTTCTTTCTGAGGTATTTATTCAGTAGAACACCTTTTGTCTTGGGCTGGAAAAGAGAATGTGACCTCTTGAAGAATCTCACCTTTTTTGTTTTTTTGCTCTAAACCATTGTCCTCCGATCCCTTGTCAGGATGGCCTACCTCTGATCTTTAAATATATCCATGAATGAATCACTCAGAACCATGAGGAAAGGATGGTCCTGAAGTAAGCTCCTATTTTAGAATTTAGGAGACCTGGGTTCAATTCCCTACTATGGCACAGGCTTCTTGTGTGATCTTGGGCAACTCACTTATCCTCTCTTTGCCTCAGTTCCCCATCTGCAAAATACATCTCACAGGATAAATACATCAGATTGTGAGGCACTCAGATAGCGTGGTGAAAGGGGCAATATAAGTACCTAGGATAGATGTTCTATTGCTATGATGTCCTTTTTCAGCTCTTTTCTATTGTGGGAAAGCGTGTGGTTTTCTACAACACCGGTGCAGATGTGCCAATGCTACCACCAGTAGAAACTATTATGTGGATAGTGCACAAGCTCTTTTACCAGGGTTAGGCAATATGGTGGTTAAAAAGACCTGCATGCATCCTGGTCACACAACAGCTTTAACCATTGGTAGCTTTTGATGCAGCTCCGGTGGCGCAGAAAAACATTTTTTAACTTTTTCCAGCTATAGGCTCACTCTTAGGTGATGCATGGTTAATCTGTTTTATTTTGAGAACAGTCATAATCCTGCTGACCGTTCCAGTACCTTTACCTTTCTCTTTAAACATTTAATCCCGATAGAGTTTTATAGTAGAGAACCTACTTTTGTTCCCTGATTCTGAACTAGGATAAAAACAAAACCAGAACTATTGTGGTGAACTAATATCTACTTTCACCATTGGAAAAAAAAACACCTAGAAGGCTTTTTATGAATAAAGGTTTTACTTTAGAGAGAAAAAAAAAGTGAGGCCGTAGGGAAGAAACTACATTGACTTTTGTAGTAAATTGATTTCTACCTAAGTAGGTTTGAATTTCCTAAATTCAGCTTCTGAACTGAGGTATAACATTTGTTTTTGATGACAACTCTATCCTGGAGTATGCAATGTCAAAAATGCATTTAATTTATTTTTAGTCACTGCAATATCAATAGAAACTTGTCCAATTAGTGGTGCAAGAGTTTTTTACGAAGCTAGTACTCAGGATAGTTTAGAATGGAAAATAGTACAGAAAGGAGACTTTCTGCCTGAAAGGTGACAGACAAATATTTGATTTACAGCTACAAACATTAGAACCAAACCTCAAAAGTCAAAACTACACAAAATTGCATGGTTTGGGGCATTTGTTACAAACATGAAATCTAAATAATTTTAATTGAAAAGTTCACTCAGGTTCATGAACGTTTCCAGCCAAAAAAGAGCCCAGGTTTCGGCAAATCTGGGTAAATTTATTTTTTGTGACAAAGTCATGCCCATTTTCCTCTCAGACAAAATGAAGATCTCAACACAAACCAGAGCTAATCATGAAACTCAGGGGGCCGCAAACTTATGAGACTCAATGAAAATGTTTTGCAGGAACTCCAATGGTGGGAAGATGCTGAGATTTGCACAGGGTTACTGGTTTTTAATCCTGCACTTGCTAGCTAATGAACAAAAGGTCTGAGAACGAGACCTGCCAGGGAACTCAGCAAAGTGGTCTTGGTTACTGTGCAGCACATGCCTCTCACACAATGAAACAAAATATTGCCTGTTTTATCTTTTTTTGGTGTGTGTGTGTGTGGGGGGGGGGAGTTGCAGATGTTTTCTTCAGGGAATTTGGTATTTTGGGATTCAAGTAAAAGAATGTGGATACAGTGCAGGGCAAAGAGAAAATCTCAGTCGTTGACTTTGTCAAGAGCAGTTTTTAGGCAAACTGCTGAAACAAATGTACATCATAACCAGTTTTGATGAATAACCAGTGGAAGAGATTCTTGAATATTTAAGCTTTCTTATAGTTGTGTAAAACAATATGTTCTATATGCTGTACAGTATAAGAACTTTTGCAGGTGTTTCCCTCTCGGGCTTTCTGGCCAGAAGGACCCTTAATGGTCTATAGAACATTACATATCTAAGCCCAGGTGGATGTCTAATGGTGGTTCTGTGAAATAAATTGGTGGTCTTAATCCGCTTCTTAGCAACCACTTCCTAGCCTTTCATATCTCTGAACTGGCTTCTCTACTACTTCTACAAAGAGTTAAAGCTCTCCCTACTTACAGTCAAAGCTCTCGATGTACCCCTCTGGCCTCATTTCCTTTCCAAGCCCATTCTCACGTCCTCTTTTCAAGTCTTATTCTCTGAATTGTCCTCTTAGCCCCCACCTCTTTCTTGCCTTAATTTTACCTTCTTTCACATCACTCCTTATGCTGCAAACACTCCCCTGATGAGTGCATGCCTAGATCCCTCTCCTTCAAAGCATTGTGATACCCACCAGTTCCACATAGACCCCCTCAGCAATGTCAACTTGCAGTGCTTGACACCTGCATAGTGCCTGTTCATGGAAACTCTTCCAGGTAGAGACTTATGTCTTTTAAAAAAGATATCTATATATTAAAGCATATTTAATTGTAAAGCACTTTGTACAGTGGTGAATCTATATAAATAAAAACCTGTATGTGGCATCATTATAGGCTCTGTAGAAAGGCCAAGAATTGAATGTACAATGCGTCCTGGACAACACTGCAGTTATAAAAATCTTTCCAGAAATCTGTGAGTTTACCTATTACTGTTGTTATGCTGCTTAATGAACAGTAAGCATTAACTAATAACAATAATAGTCATCAGTAATTATTCTGATAGAAGCACATTTTAATTCACTAATTAGGAGCTAAAATGCATTTTTTTGCATTAGAAGTTAAAATCACTTGTATGTAAGTGTTTTTGACTCATTTTCAGGTGCAGATCTTTCTCTAAAGCATTTTGAGTCATGTTATGCAAATGCATGTTTAAATTACATGGGGTATTTGTTTTCCATTTCTACCCTGTAAAACATAATTTTAATACAAGTTATTTGTGAAATGCACATCGGAAGAACGAAATAAGGTTCAAGATGGCATTTCTATGGTAATTTTACTGCAAATGTTGACCATGTTTTCGCATTTGTCTGTAAAAGGTAATGCAGTCTGTACATAAGGCATATTTCAAAGACCTAATATTGTGTGCTACTAATTTAGGAAAGTAGCATTGGTTCCCCTTTGAACAGCTAGTCTAGCACTAATCATACACAGTAAAATAGATCACCATGTTGAATACACTTTATAAGACACAGTCGCTGTTCTACACTGTTCCAAACTGAACAGGATCATAAAGATTAAACATACTCGTTCTTTTTGCTTGAGCAAGCATTTCTGGCACAGATGTACTGCCATACATGACATCTGAAGCAGGAACATTCTCCCAGAAGATGAAGCAACAGTTGAAAGCTGGGCAGCATAGCCTGGAAAAGTGTATGATTGGAACCATATTGTATGTATATGTAAATATAAGGTAACACATGCATGGGAGAGCAAGTGTCAAGGTTCCTTCCCCATTCTGAACTCTAGGGTACAGATGTGGGGACCTGCATGAAAACCTCCTAAGCTTACTTTTATCAGCTTAGGTTAAAACTTCCCCAAGGTACAAACTATTTTACCCTTGGACTTCCACTGCCACAACCAAACGTTTAACCAGGTTTATTTTTGAGAAAGCGTTGTTTGGAAACATCTTTCCCCCCAAAATCCTCACCAAAACCTTGAACCCGACTGCCTGGGGAAGGCTTGATAAAAATCCTCACCAATTTGCATAGGTGACCACAGACCCAAATTCTTGGATCTTAAGAACAATGAAAAAAGCATTCAGTTACTTACCAGAAGAATTTTAATAGAAGAAACAGTAAAAAGAATCACCTCTGTAAAATCAGGATGGTAAATACCTTACAGGGTAATTAGATTCAAAACAGAGAGAATCCCTCTAGGCAAAATCTTAAATTACAAAAAGACACAAAGACAGGAATATCCTGAATATCCTTTCTATTCAGCACAGCCTATTTTCTCAGCCATTTAAAGAAATCATAATCTAACACATATCTAGCTAGATTACTTACTAAGTTCTAAGACTCCATTCCTGTTCTGTCCCAGGCAAAAGCATCACACAGACAGTCAGACCCTTTGTTTCTCCCTCCCTCTAGCTTTTGAAAGTATCTTATCTCCTCATTGGTTATTTTGGTCAGGTGCCAGTGAGGTTATCCTAGCTTCTTAACCCTTTACAGGTGAAAGGGTTTTTCCTCTGGCCAGGAGGGATTTTAAAGGTGTTTACCCTTCCCTTTATTTTTATGACAGCAAGTCAAGGTAAAGGGCATACAGAAGACCTAAAAAAATCTGTAAAGTGGTATTTTAGAGGTGTAAGAAGGAGGAGATGAGGGTGGAAAAATTCTACTCAGAACTTTGCAGGACCTGATGTGCTTAGCCCCAGAGAAGCACCTGGTATCTCCCCAATGACATCTTCATGCTGCTTTATTAAATGCAGAACTACAATTAAAGTCACAGTTCCTATTAGATTGATTTGTTTCATAAATAAAGGTTAGTTGAATTTTAAAATATATGTGCAGGTTTGCTGCATGTGGAGAGAATAACTGATATTGCCAGCAAGTGGTACCTCTTAATAAAATGTTTCCATTTCAAACCATATTTTAGCACAATGTTCTTTGCCTAATACCTTTACTTTGTTAGTTCTTTTGCCTATAAAATCCAAATGGCAATTTAAAAACAAAAATGGCTTGCAGAGGTGATTGAGTTCTTTCCACTTTTAAATCCTGTTGTTGACATAAAGTTTGATATACCTGCTACAGGGTCATGAAGAAAAAGCTTTTTCATAGAATCAAAAACATATAGCAGATGCATGTTTTATTAAACATTACTAAATAAAGCTCTTTAAACCTTATTCTGTCTGTAATGCTTTTTAAGTATCTTTTCAGTGTTGCCTTCACTATTATGTCCCTGAACTTTGGAAATAATTTTGAGAATCTTTCTACTCCACAGACCTTATTTTTCAAAATGTTTGATATTCATGTTCTGTTTGCCTGTCATATGCACTTAGGGCCCGAGCCCAACAGAGTCAGTGGATGAGTTTCTATTGAGTTAATTAGATGCTCTAGCAGACCCTCAGACTTGGTGATCAGGCAAACTCCAGATCTAGTATAAGTGGATGCAGCTCCCATGGAACTTGCATATCTGAGCCAAATTCTATGGCTTGAACTGAAAAGAAAGCTTTCACTTTTTACTGTGCTCATAAGAGAAGTTAGACATGAAGGGAGCTCTCCCTTCCTTTTTTGTGGTGTTCTCACAATGTCAAACAATGCATAAGAGATCTGGCTGGGGAAAGGCCATTTTGTCCCCTCAGAAGTCTGGAAGATGACACACATGCAATGCTATATTATGGCAAGGTTTTCTGTGTTTTTGTTTCTGTGCAGTGGCAAGAAAAAACTTAAAAGGAAGACAGAAGGACAACTTTGGGGTTTGAAAAGTCAAGAGCAGGGGAGCCAAGAAAGGAGACAAGGAAGGGAAGAGGAATGGAAGATGATGTCCTGTCCCAAACCAGCTATGAGACAAGCTATGGTAAATATTGTATCGGTACACTACACAATTCAATAACATTTGATCATATGAAAATAATGGGTTTCAGAGTAGCAGCCGTGTTAGTCTGTATTCTCAAAAAGAAAAGGAGTACTTGTGGCACCTTAGAGACTAACAAATTTATTAGAGCATAAGCTTTCGTGAGCTACAGCTCACTTCATCGGATGCATTTGGTGGAAAAAACAGAGTAGAGATTTATATACACACACACAGAGAACATGAAACAATGGGTTTATCATACACACTGTAAGGAGAGTGATCACTTAAGATAAGCCATCACCAACAGCAGGGGGGGGAAGGAGGAAAACCTTTCATGGTGACAAGCAGGTAGGCTAATTCCAGCAGTTAACAAGAATATCAGAGGAACAGTGGGGGGTGGGGTGGGAGGGAGAAATTACCATGGGGAAATAGTTTTACTTTGTGTAATGACTCATCCATTCCCAGTCTCTATTCAAGCCTAAGTTAATTGTATCCAGTTTGCAAATTAATTCCAATTCAGCAGTCTCTCGTTGGAGTCTGTTTTTGAAGCTTTTTTGTTGAAGTATAGCCACTCTTAGGTCTGTGATCGAGTGACCAGAGAGATTGAAGTGTTCTCCAAATGGTTTTTGAATGTTATAATTCTTGACGTCTGATTTGTGTCCATTCATTCTTTTTCGTAGAGACTGTCCAGTTGGCCAATGTACATGGCAGAGGGGCATTGCTGGCACATGATGGCATATATCACATTGGTAGATGCGCAGGTGAAGGAGCCTCTGATAGTGTGGCTGATGTGATTAGGCCCTATGATGGTATCCCCTGAATAGATATGTGGACAGAGTTGGCAACGGGCTTTGTTGCAAGGATAGGTTCCTGGGTTAGTGGTTCTGTTGTGTGGTGTGTGGTTGCTGGTGAGTATTTGCTTCAGATTGGGGGGCTGTCTGTAAGCAAGGACTGGTCTATCTCCCAAGATCTGAGAGAGCGATGGCTCGTCCTTCAGGATAGGTTGTAGATCCTTGATGATGCGTTGGAGGGGTTTTAGTTGGGGGCTGAAGGTGATGGCTAGTGGCGTTCTGTTGTTTACTTTGTTGGGCCTGTCCTGTAGTAGGTGACTTCTGGGTACTCTTCTGGCTCTGTCAATCTGTTTCTTCACTTCAGCAGGTGGGTACTGTAGTTGTAGGAATGCATGATAGAGATCTTGTAGGTGTTTGTCTCTGTCTGAGGGGTTGGAGCAAATGCGGTTATATCGTAGCGCTTGGCTGTAGACAATGGATCGAGTGGTATGATCTGGATGAAAGCTAGAGGCATGTAGGTAGGAATAGCGGTCAGTAGGTTTCCGATATAGGGTGGTGTTTATGTGACCATCGCTTATTAGCACCGTAGTGTCCAGGAAGTGGATCTCTTGTGTGGACTGGTCCAGGCTGAGGTTGATGGTGGGATGGAAATTGTTGAAATCATGGTGGAATTCCTCAAGAGCTTCTTTTCCATGGGTCCAGATGATGAAGATGTCATCAATGTAGCGCAAGTAGAGTAGGGGCATTAGGGAACGAGAGCTGAGGAAGCGTTGTTCTAAGTCAGCCATAAAAATGTTGGCATACTGTGGGGCCATGCAGGTACCCATCGCAGTGCCGCTGATTTGAAGGTATACATTGTCACCAAATGTGAAATAGTTATGGGTCAGGACAAAGTCACAAAGTTCTGCCACCAGGTTAGCCGTGACAGTATCGGGGATACTGTTCCTGACGGCTTGTAGTCCATCTTTGTGTGGAATATTGGTGTAGAGGGCTTCTACATCCATAGTGGCTAGGATGGTGTTTTTAGGAAGATCACCAATGGACTGTAGTTTCCTCAGGAAATCGGTGGTGTCTCGAAGATAGCTGGGAGTGCTGGTAACGAAGGGCCTGAGGAGGGAGTCTACATAGCCAGACAATCCTGCTGTCAGGGTGCCAATGCCTGAGATGATGGGGCGTCCAGGATTTCCAGGTTTATGGATCTTGGGTAGCAGATAGAATACCCCAGGTCCTGGCTCCAGGGGTGTGTCTGTGCGGATTTGTTCTTGTGCTTTTTCAGGGAGTTTCTTGAGCAAATGCTGTAGTTTCTTTTGGTAACTCTCAGTGGGATCAGAGGGTAATGGCTTGTAGAAAGTGGTGTTGGAGAGCTGCCTAGTAGCCTCTTGTTCATACTCTGACCTATTCATGATGACGACAGCACCTCCTTTGTCAGCCTTTTTGATTATGATGTCAGAGTTGTTTCTGAGGCTGTGGATGGCACTGTGTTCTGCATGGCTGAGGTTATGGGGTAAGCGATGCTGCTTTTCCACAATTTCAGCTCGTGCACGTCGGCGGAAGCAGTCTATGTAGAAATCCAGGCTGCTGTTTCGACCTTCAGGAGGAGTCCACCTAGAATCCTTCTTTTTGTAGTGTTGGCAGGAAGGTCTCTGTGGGTTAATATGTTGGTCAGAGGTGTGTTGGAAATATTCCTTGAGTCTGAGACGTCGAAAATAGGATTCTAGGTCACCACAGAACTGTATCATGTTCGTGGGGGTGGAGGGGCAAAAGGAGAGGCCCCGAGATAGGACAGATTCTTCCGCTGGGCTAAGAGTATAGTTGGATAGATTAACAATATTGCTGGGTGGGTTACGGGAACCATTGTTGTGGCCCCTTGTGGCATACCACCCAACCCCCCACTGTTCCTCTGATATTCTTGTTAACTGCTGGAATTAGCCTACCTGCTTGTCACCATGAAAGGTTTTCCTCCTTCCCCCCCCTGCTGTTGGTGATGGCTTATCTTAAGTGATCACTCTCCTTACAGTGTGTATGATAAACCCATTGTTTCATGTTCTCTGTGTGTGTGTATATAAATCTCTACTCTGTTTTTTCCACCAAATGCATCCGATGAAGTGAGCTGTAGCTCACGAAAGCTTATGCTCTAATAAATTTGTTAGTCTCTAAGGTGCCACAAGTACTCCTTTTCTTTTTATGAAAATAATGATTGAGCATTAGGCTTTGCAAGGCATTTTAAATGGTGTCTGCTTAACACCATGATTATTTTAACTTTGCAGGTTATGTTTAAGTCTAGAACCATAGGTCTAATACCTGTGGTATTAAGATAACTGAATGTAGGGGAGTTGGCATAGAATTTACATTCCCTCCCACTTTTGCCCCTTCTTTAATCATTTGGCACATCCAGATTTGCTAAAGAAATCCTGAGTACATCGTTCTCTGACATCACTGATAACATAGTTCCATGTTTCTCTGTGCTGAATTCCCCCTCAGCCTGATTAGCTGGCGCTTTCAGCACCAATCTGTGAGTTTAATTCTGTTTCACTTTTAGCTTTGTAGTTCACCTTAATATGAACAAATACTTACAGTACTCAGGAATTTAATTGGAGACAAAAGTAGCAGGGCTACCTATTGAAACTGCTTTTTCTTTTATTAATCCTATAAGAATGAATCCTGTGAGGCCTATAAGCAAAAGGTTTTAACCAAAGGCTTTAAACGGCTGCTTTAGCCCTTCTCTTGGAAAAGTGAAGGTTAAAAGGACTAAAGGATTCAAGTGAGCCTAGTAAAAAGATGATGATGTCCATATGACGAGACGTGAGGCATTGTCACCATAACTAGAGCACCTTTACAGGATGATCCTACTTAGCGTTTAGAATCAGCACACATTGAACCTATTCAGACGGGTCTGCCAAACCTCTTTCAGCTCTGCAGCTTCTGCTCCTTCAGTTTCACCTTTTGGTGAGTATTATGATTCCCCAGTTTGGCACACTGCTTTCAAGTCTTCACAACCAGATTTATCCAAGCAAAGTAAAGGCATTAGTCCTCAATCAGGACTAATGGATCCCTTGATGATTACCTGCTCTGTTAATTCCCTCTGAGGTACTACTGTGGGAAGACAGGATACTGGGCTAGATGGACCTTTGATCTGATCCGGTATGGCTGTTCTTATGACTATGTACATGCAAAGTTAAAAGTTCTAAAACCAACTCTTTTTTTTTCTTTTTTTGAGTTATCCAAGCAAGAAAAAAGCACCCAAAAGATTTCTCTGTTGAGAACTTTTTCTTTTACATATCCAGGTAAATTAAAAGGAGTCAACCCAGTGGCATAGCTAGGAGTGGAAATTTTGGTGAGCTCTGACTTTCGGGTGGATGGGCAATGACAGCTTCTCCCCTGATGCTATGCTCTCTTCCTAGTCCTGGTGCCCCCAGACACAGGGCATGTGCATGGGGTGGCTCAGAAAATGGCAAGGCAGAGCTGCCAGAGCATAGCTTTCTGAAGGGCGGGTGCATCGCTCTGTCCTGGATTGCAGATGCCCGAGTAATGTTCTGGGCTGCTGTGGCAGCACAACACCCCGGCTCAGGTTTGAGTGGGCCTGGATGCTAAGTTGTTGGATTGTGGCCCATCCCTGACTATGCCCCTTAGTCAACCATACACTGATGACACTTTTCAGAATATTACAGTTCTGGGCCGACATCAGTTATGAAGAGATCCATCCCCATAAGTAACTTTCTTTAGAAGTTTATAGTCTGGACCTGGGTCTAGCCTGGAAGTGCCATCAACTTCAATTGTCATGTCACTAGCAATAGAGGAGGAGGTATGATTGGATGAGGATTACCTTGCTGAGACTCAGAAGACTGCAGAGACTAGTTTTTGTTGGACAGAGCCCCAAATGCTTGACTCCCAAGAATGGATGATATATTAAGACAAGACCGTATTACATAGTTAGACATTAACAATGAAACTGAAAAAGGTATTGTGAATGTTAAAATTGCACTGACTAAAATATACTGAGGTTAAAATACAGGGTAACTTTACAAATCACTATTAATTTCTTTGGCTTTCATTGTGATAACATTGATTTAATTCATTAGATTCCTTTCTAAATCTATATTTCAGTTTTAGAGTTGTCAGTTTCTGTTAATGACAATTTTGCCCATCTGTTCTAACATGAAAATGAGGCTTCATGTAGCATACATGATAGATCTCTAATAGTTTAAGAAGTAAGGCTCTTAAAGGTATTTCATTTGGATTATACCCCCTTTCATGCAATTCACCTTTGAAATTAAGCCTAGTACTAAAAACTTTTAACTGTATAATCAGAAAAACAAAAATGTCATATCTTGTTATTTAGGCCACTGTCTATTTCATATTTTACAGAAAAAATTTCAAAACATGCCCACTCATTCTCTCTTTAATGACAGAACCGTAATTTTGGGTGTCAGCATATCAGAATTCCAACGGATGTGATAAGAATAAGAATTAGTTTCTTTAATTTGGCCATTCAAACGGTAACATTACTACTGTAAGTCATTTTATTGAGACAGTCTTTGCTGGCAAGCTAGGATACAACGTAGGTTTCAGTTCAGGTTTAAAACTTCAGTTCTTTGCACAGGTCAATCTTCTGAAGGGGTAATTTTTCAAAGCAGTGTGAGAGTCTTAGGCACACAAATCCACTTAGCAAATAACAAGATTACATTCTGTGCACTGCTCCGAAAATTTACCTCTAATATCCTAGCAATAGGAACACAGTTATTCCACATATTGCATGTAAGGTATAATTTAAATTGTTTTTTAGTAAGCAATACACTACATTTGTATAATGCAATGTTATTTTTGGAAAAAATGCTCAGCTAATTGTTCAGCCTAGAAAAATAAACACATCCATTAAAGGCTAGACTACATATTAATGCATGACCTTTGCAACCTTTGATTGCATTTGTAAACCTCCCAGAAAAATTTGTATCCATTAAAACACATATGACATTAGATTGATTCCTCATCACTAAAAGTCACCATATGTATTTACATTTGACTCAGACCCTTCAAATTTAGTGTTGCATAGAAACAAAGGAAATTGTTCTTACAATGAACTTCAATACTGTTTTTTGTTTTAGACTTTCCCCCAAGTTCCGAATATAGCTTGTAAAATCAGACTAAAAAAGCTCCTGCAGGACCAGACTTCTAATTTATAAATACAAACTATGGAAAAATTTAGCATTTCAATTGTAATACTTCTGACAAATTAAAAATCAACAAAAATATTATGCTTCTATGTTACCTGTTCAAGTGTATAGAATGTACAGAAACTTTAATCAAATACTCAGGTTTGCTCAGTTTTAAATTGTGTTAGTTTAATAGTTTCTATTCTGCTGTTTATATTAATGACATATTCCCATCTAAATAAATTGCAGTGCTGAAAAGCCATCAAAACATTTCTAAGGTTGAATGGGTGCAGTTGCATTCATGATTTTTTAACAAAATGATCTCTTTCTATTGAACTGCCTCTTTTTTTAACAGAGATTGAGATTGTATAATATATATACACACACATACATACAAATACAAACTGCAGCTTCATTTACTGTCTGAATGTTTGATTTCAGTTCATAGCTACACAGTAGGCTCAGAAATGTGAGTTACTATACATACAATATGAGGGGAAAAGAAAGGAGGATAAAAAATAAGATGCAATTGATTTTTTTTGCATATTGATTACAAGTCTTATAATTTGAAGAAGAGACAGATAACTTACTAATAGTGATTTTCCAAGAACTGATATTTTAAAAAATGATTCCCATCTACTCTGTTTTTTTTTTTAAAGTCTTTCATAGTCCAGTTTAAGTTATCTGTTTCCTGGGTCAAGCCTATTTTGAAGGAGTTGGATATTTGTGTTATACATAACAAAGGCAAGTCTTATGGTGGCTAAATCTAGGTCCAGCCAGTTTCATGGATATATGCAACATCTTCAGAAGAATTCACCAAATCCAAGTATTTAAAACAATAGAGACGAGCAAATAATTCTCAGTGACTAATTTAGTTGTCATATGTTTCTTCTTTTTTTGAATGGCAAATGTTTGTGAAATTCTCCAATTTATTTGATATTCCAAACTTTTTCTTGAATTTCTTACTGAATTTTTACCTCCGTGTGATGAGCCTGGAAATGATTCATTGAAAATATTTGATATTCAAATAGTTGCATGACCTGCTTACTAGTGGCATTTCATGTGGCATAATTTGTGTTCTTTGTCTGGATGACTAGCCAGCACAGTATGAATTTCAAATATTTAAAATCGAGCATATAATTCAGAATTTGTTTTAGGTGTTTAAATTTAAAATTTGCTTTTTATGAGTATTCCTGTTAGTAAAGCTCAGCTACTCAGCTATTTGGGGAAAGCAAACCCCAAAGGGTCCCACACAAGTCAAATTGAGGTTTGTTTTCAAATTCAAATATTCATAGAATTTTCCCCTTATCTTTTTGGTCTTTTTTGGATAATTTTGTTGAACTCCTCCCATTTAAATCACAGGATGTATATCTCTGTTGTTGTTTGGAGCTCTCTCAAAGGTAAGCTTGTAACTTTTTTTCTGAAAATAGTCAGACAAGGTCTCTGCCCTGAATTTGGACATGACCCAGAACATGGGAGCAAGAACAAAGGAGCTGGACAGAGTAAAGTGAGCACGTGTTCTGATTTTTCATGTCCTGCTTTTTTCATACGTCTTAGTGTCCTGGGAACTTCTATTTTTGTGACATGTAAAATGACCTGTTTTTTCATTTTACCAACCAATATGTTCCTTTTTTATAACTACAAAATGTTTGTTCAAGGCATATTACTATACAAAGTAGAATATGATCTGTATTGATCAGGAACACTTGACTCATGAGAGTGAGTGTTCAGTGTGATGAATATTGCTTGGAGTGAAGAGAAAAGTCAAATGAGCATAGATGCTATCAAAGCTGTTGTTTTGCTCAAAGTGAATGTTAATGATGTTAATGTTGTTCAATGTTTCATGATAAACTTATTTAGAAAAATAAACTGTTGGGGAAAAAATCCTTCATTTAAAGCCAAATACAGATTTCACCATTGAATCAATAGCTGGCAGTAGTAATTTGAGCACGCATTTTAAAATAAACTGTTCTTAAGTGTATTGGATGACTATTTCATTCATCCTAAAAATGTTCCCACAAAACTGTCCTGGTTTTATATTAGAGAGGTAAAGTGGGTAGGGGGGATCATTTTTTTTATTGGACCAACTTTGGTTGGTGAAAGAGACAAGCTCTGAGACCTAAAGAAGAGTTCTGTGTAGCTTGAAAGCTTGCCTATTGGTAATTTTAAAAAATCTTCACTTATTTTACATCCAGCTCTTGTTTTAGACCCTGTTTGACATTTTTCTGTATTCTATTTAAGTGTGATATAACTTAAATATCTACATTCCCCTCATATGCCAAAGCATACTGTACTGATGGCTCCCACATAATGTGTATTGAGATGGCACCCTAAGACTCTCTTTGAGGGACCTTCAGACTCCTTCCTGGCCCTGCCATTTCATTTGATCTACAGAAATTAACAGGGCACTGCTGATATTATAGGAAGGGACAACTAGATCTCTGGATTAGGGATCTGGATCTTCCCTCCCTGGTAGGTAAATGGATCTCCCAACCTAGAGTCAAAGTGGGTCATTGGGATACAAGGCCCTTTTCAAACACAGCACTTAAGGTCATGATTTCAAGGGGCCTACTCTTGTTTTTAAAGGTAAGCACATGCCTAAGTGCTTTGTTGCATCAGGAGGAGGGGCTGTGACGTGGGCAATAGATGAGCAGAAGCCTCACAAGTCCCAAATGTCTATGGATTTATTAAAAACATAATAAATTTACAGTTATTTAAATATAAAAGCAAATTCAAACCTTCAGTGAAGTTAAAACATGAGTATTTCCAGCCTTGTGCTATTCAGCATTACAGGACATTTAGATTTTACAAAGGGATCTAGATATACAGCTGCTGGTCCTTTTCCTGCATGATTATCTTAAACGTTGTGTCCACTGTTGTCAAAGCAGGCATGAATTTCATCTCCAGTTGGTGAATCAGTTTCTGCTTTATTCACTATAGAATTGTATTTAAAAACATGAATCTTTCATAGCTTCACTTACCAAACACAATGTGTAAGAAAAGTTAACAGATCCAGAACTTAATTGTTATGTATGTTGCAATTTGCAGAGCACATTCATACTACGTGTCTTAGATCTGTAGGAAAATAGACCACTGCATTTTTAAAAATTTATTTAATAAAAGTAATGGTAGTATGTTAAAGTATCACTTTCATTCTCTGCAGAAAAGAGAGTCAGTCATTCCTAAAAGTTCATTATGAATTGAGGCAAATTGGCTCAGGGTTAGAAGCAGCAATACTATAGAAATACTGTCTCTCTTTTCTTGCCTGTATCCACTGTGCTGCCACAGGACAGTTGGACCAGTTTTGGCTTTTATACAAAACAATGGCATAAGAAAGTCATAACTCCTCATTATGCATGGGGAGACGCATTATTTTTTGAAAATGTGGATGTTAATATTCATTGCCAATGTAAGTGGGTACTATTGTTTTGTTACACCAAGATTGCAGACTTAAGACAACAGTGCCACAGGTTAATTTAATCATGGCTACCTTTGCTACAAGAATGGGTCATTGTTTCACTGAGATTCTGAAAAATACAAAAAAAAATCTGCAGAAATCTCCTCTATCAGTAGCCCCCTTTGACAATTAGAATATGCTGGGGTGTGGTTCACGCGAACTAATCATACTCTGGAGTGCTAAAATGTACATGGTGCAGCAGAGTGCCTCTCATCTCCTGGGGTGTGATTATTTAATGATAATGATGCCCCCTGCAGAGGCACCTTATTGCTCTTTTGCAAAAACAATCTTTATTGAGGGGAATTAATTGCATAGTTGTTGATAGCAAGAAATAAGTTAATATTTTGAAATTATCTCTCCGGTTTGCACAGCTCAAAAGGATGCTCTCACAATTATGTCAAATAAACAGCCTACTTTGAAATTTGTCTCATGTTTTAGGTCTGGATTCTGAAGAAGGACTGTCTGTATAAATTCTCGTTAAGAGATGATTTGGTTGAAGTCTTGAAAATGAACCAAGAGTTGATTTCACAGTTCCATGGATACCTTGTATTTCTTCCCAAAAACTGATTTTTTTTCAGTCAGAGTTTAAATAAACAAAACTTACTGTATTGTCTAGCTAGCAACAAACCAACAAATGTGCTGTTATGCTGGGTCCCCTCAGCACATTTACAGTTAACAAAGCATCTGGGAGAGCAACTTTTATGACAGGGATTTTAATTAGTAGTATGTATAAAAAAGCAAAATTAATATGGGTGAAATTTGTTGGTACACTGACTTCCATAAAAGGTAACTGTCTTAGTGTCATGGTCATAGCCTAGTCTCTGTGGCTTAAATATCCATACATATTATTGCACTGATTGTGCATATATGCAGTAAGTTACCATTTACTGCTCATGTTTTAGGCAGAGTACAAGTAGCAATGCTTACATTACATACATATATTTTACCACCTTATTTATTCCCTGAATAATCAGCTAACTTATTTGTCTCAGTGTTAATGTTTGTTACAGTAATTTCGTTCTTGTTTTTTTTATTGTATGGAAGTCATCGCATCATTTTTATCACCTGCTTCCCTTTTTTTTTTTTTACACTAATGCTTCTATCCATCAGTATCAAAGTAATAATGCAGGTATACAGTCATTGTAAAGTGGTGATTTACTGCAGCAGGATAGGTTATTTGCTGCTTATACAATATTGAGACAAACAAAGAAATCAGAAGTATGTGGGTATATGTCAGTATATAGGTTAGCAAACCCATGGGTAAAAGTGCATAAAGCGATGCCCCAGGAACTACATCATGCTCTCTAGCAATTCAAGAGCAAAGACTTCCCCATTGCGTAAGAGCCAAACACTGGGCTGAACTCATGGCCGAGCATTGCACTGACTCAGTCAACCAGGTGGATGTTCCTCAGTTTGTTGTTTCTGAAGCTGTTCAGTTACATCCACTGCTGGTAACTCAACCCTTGTGCAAACATTCCAAGTTCTGTATTTGGTAACTAGAAATGCCTGCTTGGTCATGCCAGCTTCCTGCATTTGTCCAGGTTTTTCCTTCCTTTTGGACTTGCACACTCTGTACTGCATATTTGGCTAAGTATGCCATTGCCTTTTTCCACTTATGGATGTTAACTCTCATTATTTGGTTCAGGAAGGAGTATGTGCTCCAAAGTTGAAACTGCTAAACATGGGGGGTTTGTGTGAGATTCCAGACTCATCAATGTCTCTTTCAGGGGCAGGGGTGGAATCTATTTTCAGTTCCCTTGATTCCCTATGCACTAGTCTAGTCTCTATCAGTTCAGAATTTCAATTTCATTGGTCTCCATGCTATATGAAAAGCCCAGGGCCCAGGCCCTGAGTTATTATTTCTAGTGTATGATTTTTAAAAAATTCTGATTTATGCTTTTTAATGGCTGTCATTATCTAAGAATTCTTAATTTAAAAAAAATTCCACATGAGCTGCTCATCAGACCTATTAAAATGCCTGTATTCTGCTCCCGCCCAATGCCCGCCCCTGTGTTGTTCAGTGATTACAATATTAACCATTCATGAGTAATACCAGGCAAATTTTAGTTCAGAGTGAAAGAGCTTTTGTAGTTTCAGCTAATTGCAAACCACTGATACAGCTAAACTAGGGGCAAAACCAATCCTACCTAAAGATAAAGAAGCTTCTCTAGGTCAAAGATGGCACTGTGGACAAAGATGTGTCCCATCCCCTTCTAGTACTAGTCTACATAGATGATAACCAACTACTGCTATCAGTTATTCCATTCGCTCAAGTGACAGAAGTCTGTGTGATGGATCTGAAGGTTCCAACCCTGCTGATGACCCGTATGGGTATCAATATGATAACACACGTGATGGAAATTCTGTTTTTTCAGTTTGCCTTTTTAAAAGGCTAGGAAATTTACACACAAAAAGAAAATGATTAAGGTTGCAAAGTCAAGCATTCAAAAATTAGGAAATGCCAGAATTAAGGTAGCTTTTGCATTAATGAGCTTTTGCCATTAATTAGTAACAGAAAAAAACAGTGAAATATTTAAAGGGTTAAAGGTGAATATGTGGTAACAGAAGCCTGTTTTGTTCACCATCACATCAGACAAATGACCACAGCCTTTGTACCTCTTCTCTGATAAGGTCTGTCATGTATGTTCCTGAGCTCAGCACTTTAGCTAAAAGATGGTATTTATTGGAACCCTCTCCAAATATTCCCCTGGCAAAAGTTATGCACCTGATCCAATTTGTCATCTAATGGATTATAAGTGTACAGTGATATTGATATATTGTTTGAAGTGTTGACACTGTGATTTGGGAAGCTTGGTGTCTACTATTGCTATCATACATTCTATAAACTAATGGGGGAAAATCTTTTAAGAATGAGTGCTCATGCACACAAACAAAAACAAAAACCAAACCCAATAAGGTTCAGTAACAAACACAATAAGGTTCTTAATCATTTTACGCACCACCATTTTTTCTAAGTGATGCCTATGCTGGGGAGATAGTGCCTCTTGTTACCTGTACCCACCTGTTGTTTCTTGTCTTTGACTTAGATTGTAAGCTCTTTGGGGCAGCGACCATCTTTGTGTTCTGTGTTTGTACAGCACAGGTGTCCTGGTTCATGACTTGGCTCCTATGTGCTACAGCAATACAAAGAATAAATAAAAAGAAAAGGAGTACTTGTGGCACCTTAGAGACTAACAAATTTATTTGAGCATAAGCTTCCTGAGCTACAGCTCACTTCATTGGAGCTGTAGCTCATGAAAGCTTATGCTCAAATAAATTTGTTAGTCTATAAGGTGCCACAAGTACTCCTTTTCTTTTTGTGAATACAGACTAACACGGCTGCTACTCTGAAAAGAATAAATAATAATCAAAAGCAAGTCCTGCACCTTTTTAATCAGCAGCATGGGTGAACATTGAAGGGAGCTCTGTCCAGTGTTCCTCCTCTTTTGGTCATGGTGAATCAGAGCTTCAAGAGCTCTGGGGATAAATTTACAGGGATTCTCAGTGTTAGGAAGGACCATCCTGGGGAAAAGAGAAATCCCCTAAACGATGTGCTGTATATGTGGGAGTTTGTTTAATGCATGGCATATAATGCAGTTAATCCCCTTACAGAGTCACTGCTTAGAGAATAATATGAAGGAAATCCTGATAATGAGGCCCCAATGTAAATTTGACATTCCGTATAGCAGTCAGCTTTGCAGGTCATAATGTTAGGAGAAAGAGCGGTTGTTTGGTCAGGAAGGAGAGTGTGTGGCATCAGTTGCGGAATGGAGATTTAAAAACATTAAATTGACCTGTTTTTTAAAAAAATCTTCTTCCCTTTCACGCTAATGCAATTTGGCCAGTCTTCCCTGGTCTTAATGTGCCCCTGCACACAGACCATCACTGGCCAAAGCCCCCATGTAGGAACAGAGCAGAGCCAGCAGCCGCCTCTTAAGCCTAGGTCTGGCACTCTGCAGTCTGTGTGAAGGATGCCATTCCCAGCACGCTTCATTTACTTTGTGAAGAGGGACCCGGATTTGGCCCAGAATGTGGTACTTGAAGTCGGTCCCAATTCTGCAGTCTGACCCATGCAGGTGGACACTCAGGCTTGGGCACAGGGATTTGTCAGCACAGATCAGGATGTTGGACTGAAGCCTTGGATTGTACGGTCTATAAGGTAAGGTTCCATGCCTTCCTGTGTGTTTATACAGCACCTAGCACAGTGGAGCGCTGTTCCTGGGTAGAGGGGTAGGGGCTAATGTAATACAAATAAATAATCATTTTCCAACAAAGAAGCCGCTCCCTTATTGTGGACAACATTGGAAGAGGCTGGTCCTATGGCTAAGTGCAGGGAAATGCTTCAGAGTAGTCTGTTCACGTTGATCCCACCTCCTGCTGTGGTCTTGTCAGATCTCATAAGCTAAGCAGGATCACGCTGAGTCAGTATTTGGATTTTCACAAGCCAAGATAAGGAAAATATCTAAAAGACAAAGGGCTGTGGGAGAATGTTCAAAGGCAGCTGGGTGACTCTGCTGCCCAAGTCCCACTGACTTTCAATGAGATTTAGGCTCTTAACTGCCTAAGTTATTTTGAAAATGAAACTTAGGCTCCCAAGTCACATAAGTGACAGCCTTTGAACATTTTACCTTAGATCCTCAACCTTCCCCATCCTGCCTACTGGAGATGGTGCAAAGGGGTGGGGAAGCCAGCAGATCCATATCTGGGGGTTCCCCTAGTCTGCTGAAACCCCTGGATGGGGTAGATCCAATGTAGATTTCCTCCCACACAGGATATGTCTACACTATAGTGTGTACCCTGTCCTGGCTTGTGTGCATACTCCTTATTTCTGTCTGCTCCAGTCAGGATCTGGCACCATTGGGTGAGCTGCTCCTGCTTGTCCAGAAGGGTAG